>NC_092176.1:3090000-3282500 GCF_045791955.1 Oncorhynchus clarkii lewisi | reverse complement strand
ATATCAGAAAAAATAATAATCAAGATTGTCACAAACAGGACAGTCAGTAACAACAATATTCAAGGGTGGTTGTATTAGAAATGGAAATCAATAAGAAAATAAATAAGGAAATAACACAAACACACTATGTAGTGTATACAATAGTATGTGGACAGCCCTTCAAATTAGTGTACCGTTGTTTTCAGGTGTATAAGATCAAGAATACAGCCATGCAGTCTCCACAGACAAACACTGGCAGTAGAATGTCCTTACTGAAGACCTCAGTGACTTTCAACGTGGCACCGTCATAGCATGCCACCTCTCCAACAAGTCAGTTTGTCAAATTTCCGCCCTGCTTGAGCTGCCCCGGTTAACTGTAAGTGCTGTTATTGTGAAGTGGAAACGTCCAGGAGCAACAACGGCTCAGCCGAGAAGTGGTAGGCTACACAAGCTCATAGAACGGAACCGCGAGTGCTGAAGCGCGTAGAGCGTAAAAATTGCAACACTCATTGCCGAGTTCCAAACTGCCTCCGGAAGCAACATCAGCACAATAACTGTTCATCGGGAGCTTCATGAAATGGGCTTCCGTGGCAGAAGAGCCGCACACAAGGCTAAGATCACCATGTGCAATGCCAAGCGTCGGCTGGAGCGGTGTAAAGCTTGCCGCCGTTGCACTCGGGAGCAGTGGAAATGTGTTCTCTGGAGAGATTAGTCACACTTCACCATCTGGCAGTCTGAACGACGAGTCTGGGTTTGGCAGATACCAGGAGAACGCTACCTGCCCAATGCATAGTTCCAACTGTAAAGTTTGGTGTCGTCATTTTAAACTTCCCAAACTCAATAGCTACAGAGACAATAACTATTTTATCCCACAGGCCTTCAGACTTTCTGAATCTCCACATGAAATGAAATGTTGTGTATATCAGTGTTATGGTTGTCACTGTTTATAATGTTGTAGTTTTTTTTAAATTGTTGGACATTCTAGACCATTCTGTGCTTCCATCTTTGGGGCAACAGTTTGGGGAAGGCCCGTTCCTGTTTCGGCATTACACTGCCCCTGTGCACAAAGCGAGGTCCATACAGAAATGTGTCGAGATCGGTGTGGAAGAACTTGACTGGCCTGCACAGAGCCCTGACCTCAGAGGTGTGTGTGGGAGGGTTGGTGTTCCATGTCAGCCAAACACTTGGCAGAGAGATATTTCTGCCCTAAAGTTGACCGACATCACTCACCTACTCCCCTGAATATTTTCTTACCTCCACAACAGAGACAATTACCTTTCATAGTCCATGCACTAAAGTTTCTCACACCTGTCATACTGACCTGGGCCCGTATCCACAAAGCATCTCAGAGCCGGACTAGGATACGTTTAGCCTTTCAGATCGTAATGACAGACGATATGGGCAGATCAGTGCTCTTACTCCGAGATACTTTGTGGATACGGGCCCAGCTTTCTCCGAGATGCATGTGGAAGATCTGATAACCCTGAAAATTAGTGAGAAAAATCTATAAGGACAAGATGAAATAACCGCTCTAAAGGCCCTACATTGTGATTCATGAACAGCTTCCTCAACACAGCTACGCTGTTTGGATCTAAAGCCTATAGAGCACTGGAATCTCTGCGTTGGATTGGGGCGCCCAGCAAGGTAGCAACACCCAGGCAGATTTAGGAATTGTTTGTTTGTTTCCCGTATACGCGTCTCCCCGTACGCCTCTCGCATTAATATTCGCCCGTCGACATGCAAGCAGGCCTCCTCTCTCTCGCAGATTATTTAAAGACTGATTGAGATGCCAACGTCAGCCGGTTTGGAAGCGTGAAGGCAATCAGCAGGCAGATAAGGAGCTGTTACCTGAAGACGCTGCAGCCTTCCTGGTCTGTGAGTCTCTCCCTGCGCTGCCTGATAACGGGCTGCTTTTAATGACCAGTGAAAGCTGGCAGGAGACGGACACTAAACAGATCAACCTCTCCTCCCCTCAGCCGGATAGCTAGGCTCCAGTTATCCAGCTAGCTACCCTCCCCTGCCTGCTGCACCGCCACAAGCACCATACTGCCAACACTTACAGCCCCGTAGCTCAGCTCCAACACACAAACACATTTACACACGCACGCATGCATACACACTTATTATACACACAGTTATACAAAGAGGTGCACACACACACACGTGCGTAAGCACACATGTACACACACGCACAACCACACACACACACACACACACACACACACACACACACACACACACACACACACACACACACACACACACACACACACACACACACACACACACACACACACACACACACACACACACACACACACACACACACACACAAAAGGATGCAAACAGTCACACACAAAAGATACACATGCGCCGCCATTTACGTCAGCACGTTCCTATAGATGCACAAATACACAATCTTGTACGTGTATACAGGAACAGACACACACCGTGTACACACCGTGTACATACCGCCTCACGGAAGCACTTACCCACACGTGAACATTGTGCAAATGTTCAGTAACTGCACATGAATTGACTCACAGACAATGCATGGCCATATTCCTCTGAGACACCAGTCTTTCTACTTGCTCTCTTACCCCTCTCTCACACACAAGCACGCACACACACACACACACACTATATGCAGACACACTCTCTCGCTCTCTCTCCCTCTCCCCTGTCTTCCTCCAACTCTAAACCTCTATACAATATAGGTAGGCACTACCAGAGCCTGCTCCTTCTTGGCAGATGACAATTAACCAGGGATTCTCCTTGAGGGCAAAAATGTGTTGCTGTCAGATACTGTGATCCACTTGACTCTAATGTAATTATTGTAAGGAGGCTCCCCATGCCCTCGTCAGGCACAGATTAAGGGCGCTCTCGCCCACCATACGCTCTCACCTTTGGCACCTCCACTGAAACCAGGCTAACCAGCCCCACTCTGAGCCTCTTGCTCTCAGGCACGCACGCACACACGCACGCACGCACACACGCACGCACGCACGCACACAGAATATGCAAGCGCACAGATGCACAAACACAGTATGCTCTCTCTCTCTCTCTCTCTCTCTCTCTCTCTCATATGGTCCAATCACATGCCTTCCTCGCCGCCTCTGCCTTTGTCTGTTTGCTCTTCTCCTCTAGGCATAGCCTGCTGATTGGCTGTCAAGGGTCAGCAAGGTGTGAGTGATTGGTTTAATGGACGGGGCCAGTGCCTCTGCCCGGGAGCCAATAAAGAGCAACGCAAGGGCCGGCACTCCCTCGTTGACCCTCGCTCCCCCCGTAGCCACGACGACACGCCTCTGCACACACAGCTGTGGTTCGCAGCGCCGGGAAGCTGCCAACAGGGGACCCACACACACACACGCACACACACACACTCGACTGGGTGAGCTTATACATCTAGCCTCGCTGCCAAGCCATGATCCCTCACATCTCTGCCACCTTTTCTATCCCCTTCTTTTCCTTTATCCCCCTCTGTCTTTCTCTCTCGGCCCGCCGCCCCCTCATCCTTACCCTCCTCCTGCTTTGTGATACTTGGTTTTGACATCAAAGTGTCAGGAATATTAATCCTGCCTGAACTATCTGCTCAGAAAGCAGGGATCAAGAGCAAGGGCTGAGAGAGAGGGAGAGAGGGAGAGAATGGAGAGAGGGGGAGAGAGGTGGGGTGAGAGAGAGAGATGGAGAAAGATGGAGAGAGAGAGAGAGTTGAGAGAGAGGTACGGTGACATATAAACTGAGAAGGTACGGTGACATATTACATTACCTGTAGAGGAAACCATTAGCTGTACAAAAGTGAAGATGTCACCTGTCAAAATCTACTGGTGTTGCTTTCCACCCTAAATGAGGATAGGGCTAACAGTCAAGTGGGCCTCTATGCATTGTTAAGCCTCAGACATACCAGAGATACGTAGCACCTCTGCCCAGTGTCGGCAGTCTTTTTGTTGTTCACATAGTACAGATCAACAGCCGATCTTGCCCTTGTTGATACTAGCCAAATGGCCACAGCTACAGTGTAGATACCTAGTGTAGCTAGCAACATTATAGTTAAATCACAATGGATTTGTTTTTGAATGAAGCAGCTGCCAAGAGTCAGTGGAGTAGCAAACTAGCTAGCTATGTTGGGTTAACTGGCAAATGGCAGTACTAACCATTTAGCTAACGTTAGATAGGAAGTGAACTGGAACAGGCAGTATGGGATAGTAGAGAGTGAATTAAATATTTTTTTCATCATCTTGCTAGATCACAATCATTTAGTGTTGTGTGCATTGTGCTGCACTTACCACCCCATTCATTTCATATGAAGTGTGTGTGACTGCCTGACTCATTTAGCAACCTAATATTAACTAGTTAGCTAGCTATTTATTTGTCTTTTTATTTAACAAGGCAAGTCAGTTTTAAGAACAAATTCTTATTTACAATGACGGCCTACCCCGGCCAAACCCTAACCAGGATGACACTGGGCCAATTGTGCGCCATCCTATGGGTCTCCCAATCACGGCCGGTTGTGATACACCCTGGAATCGAACCAGGAGCTGTAGTGATGCCTCTAGCACTGAGATGCAGTGTGTTAGACAGCTAAGCCAGGAGCTAGTGCACCTTTCAATAAAAATCTTTCTTTAAGCACAAAACTCCTTAGCTGGAGGTAAAGACTTAAGGCTCTACAAACACATATATTTATTATGCAACTTTATTGTTTTGGTTAGAACAATTCTGATGAAAAGGAGGTGGATAACACTGGGCAAAGAGCCCTCTTCCTTTTTCGTGTCACTCCTGACAGTAGTGGAGGGTCGTGCTTTCTGATTGGCTTAAAGTCAAGATGTCGGTCATTGACGAGCAGGGCGATTCTACAAGTAGAAACGGCAGGTTCGTCGGTACCAGGTCGATATGCAGCAGGTACGTTTTTTTTCTTCTAGAAAGAGAACAAATAGCCTCCAACTGTGCTAAGTACAGTACCCATCGGACATCAGTTTTCCTGGTGTCTGAATTCTTAGGTTCTATAGTTTTCACACCTATTCAACAAATGGAAGGATCTTGGGGGAAAAAATGATGTGGCCAAATGGATGGCACACTACAATACTCTGTAATATCAGCCCCTAACAATAATCCAGAAGCCTCTCTTAAATTAGCTGAATTCTCTGGGCCTGCTGAGCGTCGTGCGCCCCCATGTAGTGTGATTGTGTGATGGTGTGATAGTAGGCCCGAGCCATGCCAGTGCCAGCCTGCCTTTTCACAAGCACATCATGATCATTAACAGGAGCCAAGGAGCCCCCCTCTCCCCCATCTCTATTAACAACCACCCAGACCCTCAACCACCCCACCCCGCTCTGCCCACCCTAACCCATCCTATTCTTCTACCCCAGAACCCCATCCCACCCTTTCACTCCCATCCCATCCCATCCCAACCCTCCACCCCAAACCCTCACCCATCCCATCATGCACCGCAACCGTACACCCTCATCCCATCCTATCCCTCCACCCCAGGTACCATCCCATTCCACCCCACCCTCTCTCTCTCTCTCTTCCTCTTCTCATCATAAAATACAGGTCAGTAATTCCACAGGAAAAAATAAGAATATGAGTATAATTTTCCTGCCTGAAAACATTCCATGTCTTTGAAAGGGTGTCCTCGGCCGCCCATGAGAGATAATGAAAGAGCCAGACAGACGGGGAATGGGATGCCAACACCTGTGTCTTTACAATTACAATTAGCATTTAATGAATAGCATCCATTTAATGTTAAGGACAAAGACTACCGTATGTGGGTCTCAGGCATTCCACCACTTCAATGTGCTCATTAAGATATATGTACATATGGAATTAGCATGCTAACCTATACACAAACGCACACTGTCCTCGGTATCCATGGGCCGCAAACTGAACATGTGCTTTCCCACGCCAAACTCCACTGGAACCTGCCACTGAACTCCAACTCTCATCCAACGCTGCCAACCGCAATTGAAATGAGCAGTCGGCTAGCGCCGGCGGCGTCCTTTCACCTGAACCTCAAGTCACAGCACACTGAAGCTCCCTGGTGAAAGCCCAGTGTGGAGGAAGACATTACGGTGGGTGTCAGAACACGGGTCCCTCCCCTCTCCCCGGCCAGGCCTGGCTCAGTCCCTAATGGCCCCCTACATTGGTAATAGGGTGCAACTTTGGGACACGTGCTCTGTGTTAAAACAGCAGCATGGCCTAATGCTCCTCAGATGGAGGCTAATTGCAGTGTGTGAGGGGTGAGCCCCTCTGGCTGGAGTAGAGCAGGGCTTGAGAGCCCGGGACGTGCTCTTAAGGGCACTAATGTGTACACATGGAGGAGGAGGGTGATGAGGGGAGGGCCTAGCCGGGGCACACAGGAAACCAGAAGGGTGAGTGTGTGCGCGTGGGGGGGGGGGGGGGGGGGGGGTTGTGTCAGCAACATTGCAATGCATTAAAACCCAAGCAATAAACCAAGACAAACCAGGAGAACGTCAAGAGCCCAGACCGTGTGTGGGCCTTAAATGTGCTTTAAAATCTATGCAATGAGAGTTTGACGGCCCATGTCATAATCACTATTTCCTGCCCTCCTGATGCCCCTCACACACACACACACACACACACACACACACACACACACACACACACACACACACACACACACACACACACACACACACACACACACACACACACATGCACACACACACACACACGCACGCACGCACGCACACACACACAAACACACCTTAAGCGGTGATGGTGTAGGTTAGGAGGGGAGTGTCTGCTTAGTGTTTTACTGCTTTCAGCAGGGTGAAACTGTCCAGATTCTTGGTGACCTCCGGCCAATAAAAAGAGGAGGGGAGGAGAAGTAAATCACAGCGGGTGGAGAGAGGAGAAGAGAGGAGAAGGGGATGTGGTGACAAAGTAAGACATCTACCATGTGGTGCCTGCGCTGACACCTGGACACAGTCTGTACACTGCTACAACCTCACTGCTACACATGGGCATGTGGATGGTTACGTGGAATAGGCTACATCTCTATGTGGGAGAATATGTGGGAAGTTAAGGAGTGTTGGTGGAGGCTTGGAGGTTATCATGAGTGGCAATGGAAAGAGGACTTTATTGTGTACAATCCTCTCTCAGCCTGAGTCACTCACTAGGACCACAGGACAACCTCATGCTTCCCTTTTTAGATATTTTCTATAAAATGTGGGGATTAAAGCCCGACCAGAAGCCTTGTAAAAGATACTGCAAATGAGCAGGATGCAGAGCTGGGACAGTCTAGTGGTAGGTTGGACTGGTGGACTGTGGTTCAGGCCAGGCCAGATTGAGTCTAACAGAGCTGGGACAGTCTAATGGTAGGCTGGACTGGTGGACTGTGGTTCAGGCCAGGCCAGATTGAGTGTAACAGAGCTGGGACAGTCTAATGGTAGGCTGGACTGGTGGACTGTGGTTCAGGCCAGGCCAGATTGAGTCTAACAGAGCTGGGACAGTCTAATGGTAGGCTGGACTGGTGGACTGTGGTTCAGGCCAGGCCAGATTGAGTCTAACAGAGCTGGGACAGTCTAATGGTAGGCTGGACTGGTGGACTGTGGTTCAGGCCAGGCCAGATTGAGTGTAACAGAGCTGGGACAGTCTAATGGTAGGCTGGACTGGTGGACTGTGGTTCAGGCCAGGCCAGATTGAGTGTAACAGAGCTGGGCTGAACTAGGCTGGACAGTGGAGGAGTGGAGAAGTGGGCAGAGTTGAAGGATCTCTTGAGTTATGGAGCTTAGATGTGGAACACTCCCCCTGAGAATCACCAGACACCCTGACAACTCAACACACACACACACACGTGCACACACATACACACGTGCGCATGCACACATGTACACACACGCACAAACACATACACACACACACACACACACACACACACACACACACACACACACACACACACACACACACACACACACACACACACACACACACACACACACACACACACACACACACACACACACACAGAACCTATCACGTAAATAAAATCTGTTGAATGGGCATGACCAGGAGAAGGAGTTAATGGCCTGAAATCATACGTCTGGTTATACAAATAGAAGGCCGGGGGGGAACTTTTGTCATTCTGTGCTGTAAACATTTCCTAATATGATCTGCTGTGGAAACGTACTTGTATGTCAGTCATGCTACGTTCATGTTTGTGTTTTGGGTAAAGAGAGCTTCATTGGGGGTAAACAAAGGACATAAACATCAGAGGGGACAGCACAGCTCTTTTGGGGGTTTGTGTTGCGGTTTACGACGTGTCGTGACTAGGGACGGAGAACGCGGCGGAGCAGAATAAAAATGCTGGGACACATAGACAGAGCGTCTTTTAATATAACACTGTGCAGTAAATTCCATCCAGGAAAGAGTTATGGACTTGGCTCAAGAGTGCACGGTTAATATGGCCGTATCAAATGCATTGGAAAACACTCCTACTGAGAAATGGGACAAAACAGGAAATAGCTTTACAATTTCTTCTGGACGAGAGGGGCCAATAACTGTCACTTCAGTTTAGGCGCGGGGGACTCTCAGGACCCGGTCGTCTGCTCAACAGTTTGGAGCGGGGGGCCCCACGATTGAAGAGCACCCGCTACGGCGAGATGTTCTTCGCAGATCTGGAGCCTTCTTCGCCCCTTGGTCTCCAAAATTCTCCAGGTTCCCCCGAAATGAGTGTGAGGTAAGGGGGGGGGATTGTAGGGGCCTGCACCCCGTCTCTTCCCTGCTCTCTGTTACAGGATGTGACATTTATGGCCCTGGCCGCACACCATGGACTCAAGCTGAACGGCAACAGAAAGGACGCCTGCTCGCTGTTGCACTCTCTCTGGCTCTTTCCCTCGCTCTCCCCCTCTGACGAAGTGCGTAAAAGTCGGCACATCGCCACCTACACGATTTCTCTCCGTCTCTCCGTCCTTATTTCCTGATGTGTGGCTGTCTGTCTCCCTGCTCGCGGATGGATGGATGGATGTATGGATGGATGGATGTGTGAAAAGGGCTGACAAAGAAAGACGAGCAGCACCGGAAAATAACGAAAAAGAGGGGCTGAGAAACAGGAGGAGTCTCATAAAGCCAGACGACCGAGGTCAACTCTCTCAGATGCACATCGCTAAGAGGAGCTATAAAAAAGATGTGCCTCTTTAGCCAACGAAAATAAACCCCAGGCTGACTATACAAGGCCATCTGCATGCAAACACACTGAGGCTGGGCCATGGTAACACCAACAAGCAATGAGAACAGAATTGAACATGAGAGTAGGAGCCAAGATTTCTACTGCTTTCCAACCTGGAGACCAAATCACACACACACATGCACAAACATAGACACACACACAGTCTTGTACGACTAACCTTGTGGGGAAGCACATTTCAGTCCCATTCAAAATACTATTTTCCCTGTCACCTAACCCTAAATCCAAGCCTTACCCTTACCCTTACCCTAACCCGAACCTTAACCCTAGCCTTAACCTGATAACCTAACCATAACCATAACCTAGAGATTGCTCCAAACCTAAAACTAAACCTAGCTCCTATCCCTGACCCTAATTCTAACCCTAACACAAATTCTAACCTTAACCCTAGCTCCTAAACCTAAAATTAACCCTAGCTCCTAACCCTAAACCTAATTCTAACCCTAACACTAATTCTAACCTTAACCCTAAACCCCCTAGAGATAGCATTTGACATTGTGGGGGCCAAAAAATGGCCCCAGTTGGTAAACTTTTTGTTAATTTACTATTCTTGTGGGAACTTGAAGTCCTCACAAGTGTAGTGCAACACATCCACACGCGTGCACGCACATACACACACACACACTCGTGCGCGCACGCATGCACACACACACACACACACACACACACACACACACACACACACACACACACACACACACACACACACACACACACACACACACACACACACACACACACACACACACACACACACACACACACACACACACACACACAAAGCAATAGGGATATTTGAGAATTTGGATTTCATGGTGTCTTACAGTCTTACATGACAGTCCCAGTCCGTGTCCCCCAGATGTGTGTCTGAGAGATCTCCGACCTCTTACAGTAGAGACCTGGGACTGGACCAGACCAGCCCAGAACGGACCGGATCAGACCAGCTCAGACCAGCCCAGATCAGACCAGCCCAGATCAGACCAGCCCAGCTCAGACCAGCCCAGATCAGACCAGCCCAGATCAGAGCAGACCAGATCAGACCAGCCCAGTTCAGACCAACCCAGCTCAGACCAGCCCAGATCAGACCAGCCCAGATCAGACCAGCCCAGATCAGAGCAGACCAGATCAGACCAGCCCAGCTCAGACCAGCCCAGCTCAGACCAGCCCAGATCAGACCAGCCCAGATCAGACCAGCTCAGACCAGCCCAGATCAGACCAGCCCAGATCAGACCAGCCCAGCTCAGACCAGCCCAGATCAGACCAGCCCAGATCAGACCAGCCCAGATCAGACCAGCCCAGCTCAGACCAGCCCAGATCAGACCAGCCCAGCTCAGACCAGCCCAGATCAGACCAGCCCAGATCAGAGCAGACCAGCTAAGCCTCGCCCAGTAAGTCAGGCTCCACCGTCGAGGCGGCCCCCCACGGTCGGGCATAAATAACGGCGTCGCAAGCTGTTCATCATCACTTATTGGTGTATGTACATGCTGGCGTTTGCGGGGACATGATTGGTCGGTGCATTCATCAATCCGATAGGGATCGGTCCCATATAGAGGATGTAAATCATTAGGCTTGCTGGGCCAAATGCACGGCGTTGGAGATAGTGGTTATTAATGGCTCCACATGTTTGTATTCACAGAATCGTCACAAGGTTAATCATTCATGTTATTATTAGCATTATTATTATTAGTAGTAGTAGTATTGCTATTATTGCAGTAGTAGCAGTACTAGTGTTGTAGTAATAGTAGTATTGTGGTAATAGTGGTATTGTAGTAGTAGTAGTAGTAGTAGTGGTGTTAGAACCATAATTTCTCATTTGATTTTACACTCTAGGAATATTTCTGAAAGATAGACTGGTAGTCATGAACATTTAAAAAATATGTTGAAGTAATAATCTAATCATAATGTTGGAAATAATTGAACACTAGCATGCAAGAACCACATTCACATCATAACGTTCTTGGCGTGTTTCTCTCTCCCCATCTCTCTCTGTGGTGATGTTTTACAGAAATGCTTTTAAAAGCCCCCGTGGCTAAATATTCTTATAAAAGTAAACAGAAATGGAGTGACCTTGCCAGAGCTGGTTTAAGACTGTTTAAAGACATCAAGCATCAAGGGTCAGGGCTATAAACAAGTCCATTCCAATGCCAGGAATACATGCATATACTTAAAAAAAATAACAGCGCTCTGGTATTGGCCGTATTTAATGAAGTTGGGAGTGAGGGATGTGCTGTGAGTTGCAGGGAGAAGACAGGAGTAACGAGAGAGTGGAGGAGGAGAAGAAATAACAGAGCGGAGGACAGGGTGAAAAATTCCTCACCAGCTTATTTAAGGCCGGATATGAGTCACCTCGGCGGCATCTGTTTTCGTTTTAACAAAGAGGTCAGGGGTCATTGCTCCTTGGTTTGAAGCAGGCTGGTCAGTTCTTCAGGCGTGCAACATGATCAGACTCCAAATACCTCTGAGGGTCTCCCATCTCTCCACTGGAATAGAACTCGACCCCCCCCACCCACCATCCTAGGTCTAAAACAGATGGACTAGAACACCCTCTCGCCCCGACAGAAGGACTAGAACACCCTCTCTCCCCTAGAGAAGGACTAGAAAACCCTCTCTCCCCTACAGAAGGACTAGAACACCCTCTCTCCCCTAGAGAAGGACTAGAACACCCTCTCTCCCCTACAGAAGGAGTAGAACACCCTCTCTCCCCTAAACAAGGACTAGAAGACCCTCTCTCCCCTACAGAAGGACTAGAATACCCTCTCTCCCCTACAGAAAGACTAGAACACCCTCCCTCCCCTACAGAAGGACTAGAACACCCTCTCTCCCCTACAGAAGGACTAGAAGACCCTCTCTCCACTACAGAAGGACTAGAACACCCTCTCTCCCCTACAGAAGGAGTAGAACACCCTCTCTCCCCGACAGAAGGACTAGAACACCCTCTCTCCCCTAGAGAAGGACTAGAAAACCCTCTCTCCCCTACAGAAGGACTAGAACACCCTCTCTCCCCTACAGAAGGACTAGAACACCCTCTCTCCCCTATAGAAGGACTAGAACACCCTCTCTCCCCTACACAAGGACTAGAAGACCCTCTCTCCCATACAGAAGGACTAGAATACCCTCTCTCCCCTACAGAAAGACTAGAACACCCTCCCTAACCTACAGAAGGACTAGAACACCCTCTCTCCCCCATAGAAGGACTAGAACACCCTCTCTCCCCTACACAAGGACTAGAAGACCCTCTCTCCCCGACAGAAGGACTAGAACACCCTCTCTCCCCTAGAGAAGGACTAGAAAACCCTCTCTCCCCTACAGAAGGACTAGAACACCCTCTCTCCCCTACAGAAGGACTAGAAGACCCTCTCTCCCCCACAGAAGGACTAGAACACCCTCTCTCCCCTACAGAAGGAGTAGAACACCCTCTCTCCCCGACAGAAGGACTAGAAGACCCTCTCTCCCCTACAGAAGGACTAGAACACTCTCTCTCCCCTACAGATGACCTAGAACACCCTCTCTCCCCTACAGAAGGACTAGAACCGCCCACTCTTCACCACAGAGGGGCTAGTAACCCCACCTTCCCCCACAGAAGGACTAGAACCACATCTCTCCCCTAAAAGAACACCCACTCTCCCCTAAAGAGGGACTAGATTACTCTCTAACCCCAACAGGGTGACTAGATTCCTCTCTAACCAAAATCCCCTCTCTCTCCCACAGAGTGACTAGAACCACATCTCTCCCCCACCATAGGGTAAGAACCCCTTCTCTCCACCACAGAGGGACTAGAACATCATACCTCCCCTACAGAAAGACTAAAACCCTCTCTCTCTCAAATACAGAGGTAAATAGACACCCCTCTCTCTCCCCTACAGAGGGACTAGAACCCCCCCACAGTGGGACCAGAATCCCCTATGTCTCCCCTACAGAGGGACTAGTTACCCCTCTCTCTCCCCATAGAGGGACTAGTAACCCTTATCTCTCCCCATAGAGGGACTAGTAACCCCTCTCTCTCCTCTACAGAGGGACTAGTAACCCGTCTCTCTCCCCATAGAGAGACTAGTAACTCCTCTCTCTCCCCTACAGAGGGACTAGTAACCAATATCTCTCCTCTACAGAGGGACTAGTAACCCCTCTCTCTCCCCTACAGAGGGACTAGTAACCCCTCTCTCTCCCCATAGAGGGACTAGTAACCCCTCTCTCTCCCCTAA
Source organism: Oncorhynchus clarkii lewisi (assembly GCF_045791955.1). NCBI lineage: Eukaryota > Metazoa > Chordata > Actinopteri > Salmoniformes > Salmonidae > Oncorhynchus > Oncorhynchus clarkii. Next base: position 3,269,114 of record NC_092176.1, on the reverse strand, counting down.
TGAGGGACTAGTAAACCCTCTCTCTCCCCATAGAGGGATTAGTAAACCCTCTCTCTCCACATAGAAGAACTGGTAACCCCTCTCTCTCCCCTACAGAGGGTGTAGTAACCCCTCTCTCTCCCCTACAGAGGGACTAGTAACCCCTCTCTCTCCCCTACAGAGGGACTAGTTACCCCTCTCTCTCCCCATAGAGGGACTAGTAACCCCTCTCTCTCCCCTACAGAGGGACTAGTAACCCGTCTCTCTCCCCATAGAGAGACTAGTAACCCCTCTCTCTCCCCTACAGAGGGACTAGTAAACACTCTCTCTCCACTACAGAGGGACTAGTAACCCCTCTCTCTCCCCATAGAGGGACTAGTAACATCTCTCCATCCCCTACAGAGGGACAAGTAACCCCTCTCTCTCCCCTACAGAGGGAATAGCAACCCTTCTCTCTCCCTATAGAGGGACTAGTAACCACTCTCTCCCCATCGAGGGACTAGTAACCCCTCTTTCTCCCCATCGAGGGACTAGTAACCACTCTCTCTCCGCTACAGAGGGACTAGTAACGCCTCTCTCTCCCCTAAAGATGGACTAGTAACCCCTCTATTTCCCCATAGAGGGACTAGTAACCCCTCACTCCCCATAGAGGGACTAGTAAACCCTCTCTCTCCCCTACAGAGGGACTAGTAACCCTTATCTCTCCCCATAGAGGGACTAGTAACCCCTCTCTCTCCTCTACAGAGGGACTAGTAACCCGTCTCTCTCCCCATAGAGAGACTAGTAACTCCTCTCTCTCCCCTACAGAGGGACTAGTAACCAATATCTCTCCTCTACAGAGGGACTAGTAACCCCTCTCTCTCCCCTACAGAGGGACTAGTAACCCCTCTCTCTCCCCATAGAGGGACTAGTAACCCCTCTCTCTCCCCTAATGAGGGACTAGTAAACCCTCTCTCTCCCCATAGAGGGACTAGTAACCCGTCTCTCTCCCCATAGAGAGACTAGTAACCCCTCTCTCTCCCCTACAGAGGGACTAGTAAACACTCTCTCTCCACTACAGAGGGACTAGTAACCCCTCTCTCTCCCCATAGAGGGACTAGTAACATCTCTCCATCCCCTACAGAGGGACAAGTAACCCCTCTCTCTCCCCTACAGAGGGAATAGCAACCCTTCTCTCTCCCTATAGAGGGACTAGTAACCACTCTCTCCCCATCGAGGGACTAGTAACCCCTCTTTCTCCCCATCGAGGGACTAGTAACCACTCTCTCTCCGCTACAGAGGGACTAGTAACGCCTCTCTCTCCCCTAAAGATGGACTAGTAACCCCTCTATTTCCCCATAGAGGGACTAGTAACCCCTCACTCCCCATAGAGGGACTAGTAAACCCTCTCTCTCCCCTACAGAGGGACTAGTAACCCTTATCTCTCCCCATAGAGGGACTAGTAACCCCTCTCTCTCCTCTACAGAGGGACTAGTAACCCGTCTCTCTCCCCATAGAGAGACTAGTAACTCCTCTCTCTCCCCTACAGAGGGACTAGTAACCAATATCTCTCCTCTACAGAGGGACTAGTAACCCCTCTCTCTCCCCTACAGAGGGACTAGTAACCCCTCTCTCGCCCCTACAGAGGGACTAGTTACCCCTCTCTCTCCCCATAGAGGGACTAGTAACCCCTCTCTCTCCCCTACAGAGGGACTAGTAACCCGTCTCTCTCCCCATAGAGAGACTAGTAACCCCTCTCTCTCCCCTACAGAGGGACTAGTAAACACTCTCTCTCCACTACAGAGGGACTAGTAACCCCTCTCTCTCCCCATAGAGGGACTAGTAACATCTCTCCATCCCCTACAGAGGGACAAGTAACCCCTCTCTCTCCCCTACAGAGGGAATAGCAACCCTTCTCTCTCCCTATAGAGGGACTAGTAACCACTCTCTCTCCCCATCGAGGGACTAGTAACCCCTCTTTCTCCCCATCGAGGGACTAGTAACCACTCTCTCTCCGCTACAGAGGGACTAGTAACGCCTCTCTCTCCCCTAAAGATGGACTAGTAACCCCTCTATTTCCCCATAGAGGGACTAGTAACCCCTCACTCCCCATAGAGGGACTAGTAAACCCTCTCTCTCCACATAGAGGACCTAGTAACGTTTCTCTCTCCCCTACAGATGGACTAGTAACCCCTCTCTCTCCCCAACAGAGGGACTAGTAACCCCTCTCTCTACCCATAGATGGACTAGTAAACCCTCTCTCCCCATTGAGAGACTAGTAACCCCTCTCTCTCCCGTACAGGGGGACTAGTAACCAATCTCTCTCCCCTACAGAGGGACTAGTAACCCCTCTCTCTCCCCACAGAGGGTCTAGTAACCCCTCTCTCTCCCCATAGAGGGACTAGTAACCCTTATCTCTCCCCATAGAGGGACTAGTAACCCCTCTCTCTCCCGTACAGAGGGACAAGTAACCTGTCTCTCTCCACTACACAGGGACATGTAACCCCTCTCTCTCCCCATAGAGAGACTAGTAACCCCTCTCTCTCCCCTACAGAGGGACTAGTAACCACTCTCTCTCCACTACACAGGGACATGTAACCCCTCTCTCTCCCCATACAGAGGGACTAGTAACCACTCTCTCTCCACTACAGAGGGACTAGTAACCCGTCTCTCTCCCCATTGAGAGACAAGTCTCTCTAGGGACTAGTAACCACTCTCTCTCCACTACAGAGGGACTAGTAACCCCTCTCTCTCCCCATAGAGGGACTAGTAACATCTCTCCCTCCCCTACAGAGGGACAAGTAACCCCTCTCTCTCCCCTACAGTGGGAATAGTAACCCTTCTCTCTCCATATAGAGGGAATAGTAACCACTCTCTCTCCCCATCGAGGGACTAGTACCCCTCTTTCTCCCCATCGAGGGACTAGTAACCACTCTCTCTCCGCTACAGAGGGACTAGTAACCCCTCTCTCTCCCCTAAAGATGGACTAGTAACCCCTCTATTTCCCCATAGAGAGACTAGTAACCCCTCTCTCTCCCCTACAGAGGGACTAGTAACCACTCTCTCTCCACTACACAGGGACATGTAACCCCTCTCTCTCCCCATAGAGGGACTAGTAACCCCTCTCTCTCCCCTACAGAGGGACTAGTAACCCGTCTCTCTCCCCATTGAGAGACAAGTAACCCCTCTCTCTCCCCTACAGAGGGACTAGTAACCACTCTCTCTCCACTACAGAGGGACTAGTAACCCCTCTCTCTCCCCATAGAGGGACTAGTAACATCTCTCCCTCCCCTACAGAGGGACAAGTAACCCCTCTCTCTCCCCTACAGTGGGAATAGTAACCCTTCTCTCTCCATATAGAGGGAATAGTAACCACTCTCTCTCCCCATCGAGGGACTAGTACCCCTCTTTCTCCCCATCGAGGGACTAGTAACCACTCTCTCTCCGCTACAGAGGGACTAGTAACCCCTCTCTCTCCCCTAAAGATGGACTAGTAACCCCTCTATTTCCCCATAGAGGGACTAGTAACCCCTCGATCCCCATTGAGGGACAAGTAACCCCTCTCTCTCCCCTACAGAGGGACTAGTAACCCCTCTCTCTCCCCTACAGAGGGACTAGTAACCCCTCTCTCTCCCCATAGAGGGATTAGTTAACCCTCTCTCCCCAGAGAGGGACTAGTAAACCCTCTCTCTCCACATAGAGGACCTAGTAACCTTACTCTCTCTCCTACAGATGGACTAGTAACCCCTCTCTCTCCCCAACAGAGGGACTAGTAACCCCTCTCTCTACCCATAGATGGACTAGTAAACCATCTATCTCCCCATAGAGGGACTAGTAACCTTTCTCTCTCCCCTACCGAGGGACTAGTAATCCCTCTCTCTCCCCATAGAGAGACTAGTAACCCCTCTCTCTCCCGTACAGGGGGACTAGTAACCACTCTCTCTCCCCTACAGAGGGACTAGTAACCCCTCTCTTTCTCCCCATAGAGGGACTAGTAACCCCTCTCTCTCCCCTACAGATGGACAAGTAACCCCTCTCTCTCCCCCACAGAGGGTGTAGTAACCCCTCTCTCTCCCCTACAGAGGGACTAGTAAACCCTCTCTCTCCCCATAGAGGGACTAGTAACCCCTCTCTCTCCCCATAGAGGGACTAGTAACCCCTGTCTCTCCCCATAGAGGGACTAGTAACCCCTCTCTCTCCCCTACAGAGGGACTAGTAACCACTCTCTCTCCCCTACAAAGGGACTAGTAACCCCTCTCTCTCCCCACAGAGGGACTAGTAACCCCTCTCTCTCCCCATAGAGGGACTAGTAACCCTTATATTTCCCCACAGAGGGACTAGTAACCCCTCTCTCTCCCCATAGAGGGACTAGTAACCCTTATCTTTCCCCATAGAGGAACTAGTAACCCCTCTCTCTCCCCTACAGAGGGACTAGTAACCCCTCTCTCTCCCAAATAGAGAGACTAGTAACCCCTCTCTGTCCCCTACAGAGGGACTAGTAACCACTCTCTCTCCACTACAGAGGGACATGTAACCCCTCTCTCTCCACTACAGAGGAAAAAGTAACCCTTCTCTCTCCCTATAGAGGGACTAGTAACCACTCTCTTTCCCCCATAGAGGGACTAGTAACCCCTCTCTCCCCATTGAGGGACAAGTAACCCCTCTCTCTCCCCTACAGAGGGACTAGTAACCCCTCTCTCTCCCCTACAGAGGGACTAGTAAACCCTCTCTCTCCCCATAGAATACCTAGTAACCTTTCTCTCTCCCCTACAGATGGACTAGTAACCCCTCTCTCTCCCCAACAGAGGGACTAGTAACCCCTCTCTCTACCCATAGATGGACTAGTAAACCCTCTCTCTCCCCATAGAGGGACTAGTAACCTTTCTCTCTCCCCTACAGTGGGACTAGTAACCCCTCTCTCTCCCCTACCGAGGGACTAGAAACCGCTGTCTCTCCCCTACAGAGGGACTAGTAACCCCTCTCTCTCCCCATAAAGGGACTAGTAACCCCTCTCTCTCCCCAACAGAGGGACTAGTAACCCCTCTCTCTCCCCATAGAGGGACTAGCAACCCATCTCTCTCCCATACAGAGGGACAAGTAACTCCTCTCTCTCCCCTACAGAGGGACTAGTAACCCCTCTCTCTCCATAGAGAGACAAGTAACCCCTCTCTCTCCCCTACAGAGGGACTAGTAACCCCTCTTCTCCCCTACAGAGGGACTAGTAACCCCTGTCTCCCCTACAGAGGGACTAGTAAACCCCCAGAGGGACTAGTAACCCCTCTCTCTCCCCCTAGTAACCCCTCTCTCTCCCCTACAGAGGGACTAGTAACCCGTCTCTCTCCCCATTGAGAGACTTTCTCTCTCCCCTACAGTGGGACTAGTAACCCCTCTCTCTCCCCTACCGAGGGACTAGAAACCGCTGTCTCTCCCCTACAGAGGGACTAGTAACCCCTCTCTCTCCCCATAAAGGGACTAGTAACCCCTCTCTCTCCCCAACAGAGGGACTAGTAACCCCTCTCTCTCCCCATAGAGGGACTAGCAACCCATCTCTCTCCCATACAGAGGGACAAGTAACTCCTCTCTCTCCCCTACAGAGGGACTAGTAACCCCTCTCTCTCCATAGAGAGACAAGTAACCCCTCTCTCTCCCCTACAGAGGGACTAGTAACCCCTCTTCTCCCCTACAGAGGGACTAGTAACCCCTGTCTCCCCTACAGAGGGACTAGAACCCCCATTCTCCCCTACAGAGGGACTAGTAACCCCTCTCTCTCACCATAGAGGGACTAGTAAACCCTCTCTCTCCCCTACAGAGGGACTAGTAACCCCTCTCTCTCCCCTACAGAGGGACTAGTAACTCCTTTTTCTCCCCATAGACGGACTAGTAACCCCCCTTTCTCCCCTACAGAGGGACTAGTAACCCCTCTCTCTCCCCTACAGAGGGACCAGTAACCCCTCTCTCTCCCCTACAGAGGGGCTAGAACACCCTTTCTCCCCTACAGAGGGACTAGAACCCCCTTTCTCCCCTACAGAGGGACTAGTAACCCCTCTCTCTCCCCATAGAGGGACTAGTAAACCCTCTCTCTCCACATAGAGGACCTAGTAACCTTTCTCTCTCCCCTACAGATGGACTAGTAACCCCTCTCTCTCCCCAACAGAGGGACTAGTAACCCCTCTCTCTACCCATAGATGGACTAGTAAACCATCTCTCTCCCCATAGAGGGACTAGTAACCTTTCTCTCTCCCCTACAGTGGACTAGTAACTCCTCTCTCTCCCCTACCGAGGGACGAGTAACCCCTCTCTCTCCCCATAGAGAGACTAGTAACCCCTCTCTCTCCCGTACAGGGGGACTAGTAACCACTCTCTCTCCCCTACAGAGGGACTAGTAACCCCTCTCTTTCTACCCATAGAGGGACTAGTAACCCCTCTCTCTCCCCTACAGAGGGTGTAGTAACCCCTCTCTCTCCCCTACAGAGGGACTAGTAAACCCTCTCTCTCCCCATAGAGGGACTAGTAACCCCTCTCTCTCCCCATATAGGGCCTAGTAACCCCTGTCTCTCCCCATAGAGGGACTAGTAACCCCTCTCTCTCCCCTACAGAGGGACTAGTAACCACTCTCTCTCCCCTACAGAGGGACTAGTAACCCCTCTCTCTCCCCACAGAGGGACTAGTAACCCCTCTCTCTCCCCATAGAGGGACTAGTAACCCTTATCTTTCCCCATATAGGAACTAGTAACCCCTCTCTCTCCCCTACAGAGGGACTAGTAACCTGTCTCTCTCCCCATAGAGGGACTAGTAACCCCTCTCTCTCCCCATAGAGAGACTAGTAACCCCTCTCTCTCCCCTACAGAGGGACTAGTAACCACTCTCTCTCCACTACAGAGGGACATGTAACCCCTCTCTCTCCACTACAGAGGGAAAAGTAACCATTCTCTCTCCCTATAGAGGGACTAGTAACCCCTCTTTCTCCCCATCGAGGGACTAGTATCCCCTCTCTCTCCCCATCGAGGGACTAGTAACCCCTCTTTCTCCCCATCGAGGGACTAGTAACCACTCTCTCTCCGCTACAGAGGGACAAGTAACCCCTCTCTCTCCCCACGGAGGGACTAGTAACCCCTCTCTCTCCCCTTAGAGGGACTAGTAACCCTTATCTTTCCCCATATAGGAACTAGTAACCCCTCTCTCTCCCCTACAGAGGGACTAGTAACCTGTCTCTCTCCCCACAGAGGGACTAGTAACCCCTCTCTCTCCCCATAGAGAGACTAGTAACCCCTCTCTCTCCCCTACAGAGGGACGTGTAACCCCTCTCTCTCCACTACAGTGGGAAAAGTAACCCTTCTCTCTCCCCATCGAGGGACTAGTAACTACTCTCTCTCCCCATAGAGGGACTAGTAACCCCTCTCTCTCCCCATAGAGAGACTAGTAACCCCTCTCTCTCCCCTACAGAGGGACTAGTAACCCCTCTCTCTCCCCAACAGAGGGACTAGTAACCCCTCTCTCTACCCATAGATGGACTAGTAAACCCTCTCTCTCCCCATAGAGGGACTAGTAACCTTTCTCTCTCCCCTACAGTGGGACTAGTAACCCCTCTCTCTCCCCTACCGAGGGACTAGAAACCGCTGTCTCTCCCCTACAGAGGGACTAGTAACCCCTCTCTCTCCCCATAAAGGGACTAGTAACCCCTCTCTCTCCCCAACAGAGGGACTAGTAACCCCTCTCTCTCCCCATAGAGGGACTAGCAACCCATCTCTCTCCCATACAGAGGGACAAGTAACTCCTCTCTCTCCCCTACAGAGGGACTAGTAACCCCTCTCTCTCCATAGAGAGACAAGTAACCCCTCTCTCTCCCCTACAGAGGGACTAGTAACCCCTCTTCTCCCCTACAGAGGGACTAGTAACCCCTGTCTCCCCTACAGAGGGACTAGAACCCCCATTCTCCCCTACAGAGGGACTAGTAACCCCTCTCTCTCACCATAGAGGGACTAGTAAACCCTCTCTCTCCCCTACAGAGGGACTAGTAACCCCTCTCTCTCCCCTACAGAGGGACTAGTAACTCCTTTTTCTCCCCATAGACGGACTAGTAACCCCCCTTTCTCCCCTACAGAGGGACTAGTAACCCCTCTCTCTCCCCTACAGAGGGACCAGTAACCCCTCTCTCTCCCCTACAGAGGGGCTAGAACACCCTTTCTCCCCTACAGAGGGACTAGAACCCACTTTCTCCCCTACAGAGGGACTAGTAACCCCTCTCTCTCCCCATAGAGGGACTAGTCAACCCTCTCTCTCCACATAGAGAGACTAGTAACCCCTCTCTCTCCCCTACAGAGGGACTAGTAACCCCTCTCTCTCCCCAACAGAGGGACTAGTAACCCCTCTCTCTACCCATAGATGGACTAGTAAACCCTCTCTCTCCCCATAGAGGGACTAGTAACCTTTCTCTCTCCCCTACAGTGGGACTAGTAACCCCTCTCTCTCCCCTACCTAGAAACTACAGAGGGACCCATCGAGGGACTCTCTCTCCCCTAGAAACCGCTGTCTCTCCCCTACAGAGGGACTAGTAACCCCTCTCTCTCCCCATACAAGGGACTAGTAACCCCTCTCTCTCCCCAACAGATGGACTAGTAAACCCTCTCTCTCCCCATAGAGGGACTAGTAACCTTTCTCTCTCCCCTACAGTGGGACTAGTAACCCCTCTCTCTCCCCTACCGAGGGACTAGAAACCGCTGTCTCTCCCCTACAGAGGGACTAGTAACCCCTCTCTCTCCCCATAAAGGGACTAGTAACCCCTCTCTCTCCCCAACAGAGGGACTAGTAACCCCTCTCTCTCCCCATAGAGGGACTAGCAACCCATCTCTCTCCCATACAGAGGGACAAGTAACTCCTCTCTCTCCCCTACAGAGGGACTAGTAACCCCTCTCTCTCCATAGAGAGACAAGTAACCCCTCTCTCTCCCCTACAGAGGGACTAGTAACCCCTCTTCTCCCCTACAGAGGGACTAGTAACCCCTGTCTCCCCTACAGAGGGACTAGAACCCCCATTCTCCCCTACAGAGGGACTAGTAACCCCTCTCTCTCACCATAGAGGGACTAGTAAACCCTCTCTCTCCCCTACAGAGGGACTAGTAACCCCTCTCTCTCCCCTACAGAGGGACTAGTAACTCCTTTTTCTCCCCATAGACGGACTAGTAACCCCCCTTTCTCCCCTACAGAGGGACTAGTAACCCCTCTCTCTCCCCTACAGAGGGACCAGTAACCCCTCTCTCTCCCCTACAGAGGGGCTAGAACACCCTTTCTCCCCTACAGAGGGACTAGAACCCACTTTCTCCCCTACAGAGGGACTAGTAACCCCTCTCTCTCCCCATAGAGGGACTAGTCAACCCTCTCTCTCCACATAGAGGACCTAGTAACCTTTCTCTCTCCCCTACAGATGGACTAGTAACCCCTCTCTCTCCCCAACAGAGGGACTAGTAACCCCTCTCTCTACCCATAGATGGACTAGTAAACCATCTCTCTCCCCATAGAGGGACTAGTAACCTTTCTCTCTCCCCTACAGTGGACTAGTAACTCCTCTCTCTCCCCTACCGAGGGACGAGTAACCCCTCTCTCTCCCCATAGAGAGACTAGTAACCCCTCTCTCTCCGGTACAGGGGGACTAGTAACCACTCTCTCTCCCCTACAGAGGGACTAGTAACCCCTCTCTTTCTACTCATAGAGGGACTAGTAACCCCTCTCTCTCCCCTACAGAGGGTGTAGTAACCCCTCTCTCTCCACCAAAGAGGGACTAGTAAACCCTCTCTCTCCCCATAGAGGGACTAGTAACCCCTCTCTCTCCCCATATAGGGCCTAGTAACCCCTGTCTCTCCCCATAGAGGGACTAGTCAACCCTCTCTCTCCACATAGAGGACCTAGTAACCTTTCTCTCTCCCCTACAGATGGACTAGTAACCCCTCTCTCTCCCCAACAGAGGGACTAGTAACCCCTCTCTCTACCCATAGATGGACTAGTAAACCATCTCTCTCCCCATAGAGGGACTAGTAACCTTTCTCTCTCCCCTACAGTGGACTAGTAACTCCTCTCTCTCCCCTACCGAGGGACGAGTAACCCCTCTCTCTCCCCATAGAGAGACTAGTAACCCCTCTCTCTCCGGTACAGGGGGACTAGTAACCACTCTCTCTCCCCTACAGAGGGACTAGTAACCCCTCTCTTTCTACCCATAGAGGGACTAGTAACCCCTCTCTCTCCCCTACAGAGGGTGTAGTAACCCCTCTCTCTCCCCTACAGAGGGACTAGTAAACCCTCTCTCTCCCCATAGAGGGACTAGTAACCCCTCTCTCTCCCCATATAGGGCCTAGTAACCCCTGTCTCTCCCCATAGAGGGACTAGTAACCCCTCTCTCTCCCCTACAGAGGGACTAGTAACCACTCTCTCTCCCCTACAGAGGGACTAGTAACCCCTCTCTCTCCCCACAGAGGGACTAGTAACCCCTCTCTCTCCCCATAGAGGGACTAGTAACCCTTATCTTTCCCCATATAGGAACTAGTAACCCCTCTCTCTCCCCTACAGAGGGACTAGTAACCTGTCTCTCTCCCCATAGAGGGACTAGTAACCCCTCTCTCTCCCCATAGAGAGACTAGTAACCCCTCTCTCTCCCCTACAGAGGGACTAGTAACCACTCTCTCTCCACTACAGAGGGACATGTAACCCCTCTCTCTCCACTACAGAGGGAAAAGTAACCATTCTCTCTCCCTATAGAGGGACTAGTAACAACTCTCTCTCCCCATCGAGGGACTAGTAACCCCTCTTTCTCCCCATCGAGGGACTAGAATCCCCTCTCTCTCCCCATCGAGGGACTAGTAACCCCTCTTTCTCCCCATCGAGGGACTAGTAACCACTCTCTGACCGCTACAGAGGGACAAGTAACCCCTCTCTCTCCCCACGGAGGGACTAGTAACCCCTCTCTCTCCCCTTAGAGGGACTAGTAACCCTTATCTTTCCCCATATAGGAACTAGTAACCCCTCTCTCTCCCCTACAGAGGGACTAGTAACCTGTCTCTCTCCCCACAGAGGGACTAGTAACCCCTCTCTCTCCCCATAGAGAGACTAGTAACCCCTCTCTCTCCCCTACAGAGGGACGTGTAACCCCTCTCTCTCCACTACAGAGGGAAAAGTAACCCTTCTCTCTCCCCATCGAGGGACTAGTAACTACTCTCTCTCCCCATAGAGGGACTAGTAACCCCTCTCTCTCCCCATAGAGAGACTAGTAACCCCTCTCTCTCCCCTACAGAGGGACATGTAACCCCTCTCTCTCCACTACAGAGGGAAAAGTAACCCTTCTTTCTCCCCATCGAGGGACTAGTAACCACTCTCTCTCCGCTACAGTGGGACTAGTAACTCCTCTCTCTCCACTACAGAGGAAAAAGTAACCCTTCTCTCTCCCTATAGAGGGACTAGTAACCACTCTCTCTCCCCATAGAGGGACTAGTAACCCCTCTCTCCCCATTGAGGGACAAGTAACCCCTCTCTCTCCCCTACAGAGGGACTAGTAACCCCTCTCTCTCCCCTACAGAGGGACTAGTAACCCCTCTCTCCCCCCATAGAGGGATAAGTAAACCCTCTCTCTCCCCATAGAGGGACTAGTAAACCCTCTCTCTCCACATAGAATACCTAGTAAAATTTCTCTCTCCCCTACAGATGGACTAGTAACCCCTCTCTCTCCCCAACAGAGGGACTAGTAAACCCTCTCTCTCCCCATAGAGGGACTAGTAACCTTTCTCTCTCCCCTACAGTGGACTAGTAACTCCTCTCTCTCCCCTACCGAGGGACGAGTAACCCCTCTCTCTCCCCATAGAGAGACTAGTAACCCCTCTCTCTCCCGTACAGGGGGACTAGTAACCACTCTCTCTCCCCTACAGAGGGACTAGTAACCCCTCTCTTTCTACCCATAGAGGGACTAGTAACCCCTCTCTCTCCCCTACAGATGGACAAGTAACCCCTCTCTATCCCCTACAGAGGGTGTAGTAACCCCTCTCTCTCCCCTACAGAGGGACTAGTAAACCCTCTCTCTCCCCATAGAGGGACTAGTAACCCCTCTCTCTCCCCATAGAGGGCCTAGTAACCCCTGTCTCTCCCCATAGAGGGCCTAGTAACCCCTCTCTCTCCCCTACAGAGGGACTAGTAACCACTCTCTCTCCCCTACAGAGGGACTAGTAACCCCTCTCTCTCCCCACAGAGGGACTAGTAACCCCTTTCTCTCCCCATAGAGGGACTAGTAACCCTTATCTTTCCCCATATAGGAACTAGTAACCCCTCTCTCTCCCCTACAGAGGGACTAGTAACCTGTCTCTCTCCCCATAGAGGGACTAGTAACCCCTCTCTCTCCCCATAGAGAGACTAGTAACCCCTCTCTCTCCCCTACAGAGAGACTATTAACCACTCTCTCTCCACTACACAGGGACATGTAACCCCTCTCTCTCCCCTGCAGAGGGACTGGTAACCACTCTCTCTCCCCATAGAGGGACTAGTAACCCCTCTCTCTCCCCATAGAGAGACTAGTAACCCCTCTCTCTCCCCTACAGAGGGACATGTAACCCCTCTCTCTCCACTACAGAGGGAAAAGTAACCCTTCTTTCTCCCCATCGAGGGACTAGTAACCACTCTCTCTCCGCTACAGTGGGACTAGTAACTCCTCTCTCTCCCCTACCGAGGGACTAGTAACCCCTCTCTCTCCCCATAGAGAGACTAGTAACCCCTCTCTCTCCCGTACAGGGGGACTAGTAACCCCTGTCTCCCCTACAGAGGGACTAGAACCCCCATTCTCCCCTACAGAGGGACTAGTAACCCCTCTCTCTCCCCATAGAGGGACTAGTAAACCCTCTCTCTCCCCTACAGAGGGACTAGTAACCCCTCTCTCTCCCCTACAGAGGGACTAGTAACCCCTCTCTCTCCCCTACAGAGGGACTAGTAACCCCTCTTTCTCCCCATAGACGGACTAGTAACCCCCCTTTCTCCCCTACAGAGGGACTAGTAACCCCTCTCTCTCCCCTACAGAGGGGCTAGAACACCCTTTCTCCCCTACAGAGGGACTAGAACCCCCTTTCTCCCCTACAGAGGGACTAGTAACCCCTCTCTCTCCCCTATAGAGGGACTAGTAACCCCTCTCTCTCCCCATAGAGGGATTAGTAAACCCTCTCTCTCCCCATAGAGGGACTAGTAAACCCTCTCTCTCCACATAGAGGACCTAGTAACCTTTCTCTCTCCCCTACAGATGGACTAGTAACCCCTCTCTCTCCCCAACAGAGGGACTAGTAACCCCTCTCTCTACCCATAGATGGACTAGTAAACCATCTCTCTCCCCATAGAGGGACTAGTAACCTTTCTCTCTCCCCTACAGTGGACTAGTAATTCCTCTCTCTCCCCTACCGAGGGACGAGTAACCCCTCTCTCTCCCCATAAAGAGACTAGTAACCCCTCTCTCTCCCGTACAGGGGGACTAGTAACCACTCTCTCTCCCCTACAGAGGGACTAGTAACCCCTCTCTTTCTACCCATAGAGGGACTAGTAACCCCTCTCTCTCCCCTACAGATGGACAAGTAACCCCTCTCTCTCCCCTACAGAGGGTGTAGTAACCCCTCTCTCTCCCCTACAGAGGGACTAGTTAACCCTCTCTCTCCCCATAGAGGGACTAGTAACCCCTCTCTCTCCCCATAGAGGGCCTAGTAACCCCTGTCTCTCCCCATAGAGGGACTAGTAACCCCTCTCTCTCCCCTACAGAGGGACTAGTAACCACTCTCTCTCCCCTACAGAGGGACTAGTAACCCCTTTCTCTCCCCACAGAGGGACTAGTAACCCCTCTCTCTCCCCATAGAGGGACTAGTAACCCTTATCTTTCCCCATATAGGAACTAGTAACCCCTCTCTCTCCCCTACAGAGGGACTAGTAACCTGTCTCTCTCCCCATAGAGGGACTAGTAACCCCTCTCTCTCCCCATAGAGAGACTAGTAACCCCTCTCTCTCCCCTACAGAGGGACTAGTAACCACTCTCTCTCCACTGCAGAGGGACATGTAACCCCTCTCTCTCCACTACAGAGGGAAAAGTAATCCTTCTCTCTCCCTATAGAGGGACTAGTAACAACTCTCTCTCCCCATCGAGGGACTAGTAACCCCTCTTTCTCCCCATCGAGGGACTAGTAACCCCTCTCTCTCCCCATCGAGGGACTAGTAACCCCTATCTCTCCCCATCGAGGGACTGGTAACCCCTCTTTCTCCCCATCGAGGGACTAGTAACCACTCTCTCTCCGCTACAGAGGGACAAGTAACCCCTCTCTCTCCCCACAGAGGGACTAGTAACCCCTCTCTCTCCCCATAGAGGGACTAGTAAACCCTTATCTTTCCCCATATAGGAACTAGTAACCCCTCTCTCTCCCCTACAGAGGGACTAGTAACCTGTCTCTCTCCCCATAGAGGGACTAGTAACCCCTCTCTCTCCCAATAGAGAGACTAGTAACCCCTCTCTCTCCCCTACAGAGGGACATGTAACCCCTCTCTCTCCACTACAGAGGGAAAAGTAACCATTCTCTCTCCCCATCGAGGGACTAGTAACCACTCTCTCTCCCCATAGAGGGACTAGTAACCCCTCTCTCTCCCCATAGAGAGACTAGTAACCCCTCTCTCTCCCCTACAGAGGGACATGTAACCCTTCTTTCTCCCCATCGAGGGACTAGTAACCACTCTCTCTCCGCTACAGTGGGACTAGTAACTCCTCTCTCTCCCCTACCGAGGGACTAGTAACCCCTCTCTCTCCCCATAGAGAGACTAGTAACCCCTCTCTCTCCCGTACAGGGGGACTAGTAACCACTCTCTCTCCCCTACAGAGGGACTAGTAACCCCTCTCTTTCTCCCCATAGAGGGACTAGTAACCCCTCTCACTCCCCTACAGATGGACAAGTAACCCCTCTCTCTCCCCCACAGAGGGTGTAGTAACCCCTCTCTCTCCCCTACAGAGGGACTAGTAAACCCTCTCTCTCCCCATAGAGGGACTAGTAACCCCTCTCTCTCCCCATAGAGGGACTAGTAACCCCTGTCTCTCCCCATAGAGGGACTAGTAACCCCTCTCTCTCCCCTACAGAGGGACTAGTAACAACTCTCTCTCCCCTACAAAGGGAATTGTAACCCCTCTCTCTCCCCACAGAGGGACTAGTAACCCCTTTCTCTCCCCATAGAGGGACTAGTAACCCTTATCTTTCCCCATAGAGGAACTAGTAACCCCTCTCTCTCCACTACAGAGGGACATGTAACCCCTCTCTCTCCACTACAGAGGGAACAGTAACCCTTCTCTCTCCCTATAGAGGGACTAGTAACAACACTCTCTCCCCATCGAGGGACAAGTAACCCCTCTCTCTCCCCTACAGAGGGACTAGTAACCCCTCTCTCTCCCCTACAGAGGGACTAGTAACCCCTCTCTCTCCCCATAGAGGGATAAGTAAACCCTCTCTCTCCCCATAGAGGGACTAGTAAACCCTCTCTCTCCACATAGAATACCTAGTAACCTTTCTCTCTCCCCTAAAGATGGACTAGTAACCCCTCTCTCTAACCATAGATGGACTAGTAAACCCTCTCTCTCCCCATAGAGGGACTAGTAACCTTTCTCTCTCCCCTACAGTGGGACTAGTAACCCCTCTCTCTCCCCTACCGAGGGACTAGAAACCGCTGTCTCTCCCCTACAGAGGGACTAGTAACCCCTCTCTCTCCCCATAAAGGGACTAGTAACCCCTCTCTCTCCCCAACAGAGGGACTAGTAACCCCTCTCTCTCCCCACAGAGGGACTAGCAACCCATCTCTCTCCCATACAGAGGGACAAGTAACTCCTCTCTCTCCCCTATAGAGGGACTAGTAACCCCTCTATTTCCCCATAGAGGTACTAGTAACCCCTCTCTCTCCATAGAGAGACAAGTAACCCCTCTCTCTCCCCTACAGAGGGACTAGTAAACCCTCTCTCTCCCCTACAAAGGGACTAGTAACCCCTCTCTCTCCCCATAGAGGGACTAGTAAACCCGCTCTCTCCCCTACAGAGGGACTAGTAACCCCTCTCTCTCCCCTACAGAGGGACTAGTAACTCCTTTTTCTCCCCATAGACGGACTAGTAACCCCCCTTTCTCCCCTACAGAGGGACTAGTAACCCCTCTCTCTCCCCTACAGAGGGACCAGTAACACCTCTCTCTCCCCTACAGAGGGGCTAGAACACCCTTTCTCCCCTACAGAGGGACTAGAACCCCCTTTCTCCCCTACAGAGGGACTAGTAACCCCTCTCTCTCCCCTACAGAGGGACTAGTAACCCCTCTCTCTCCCCATAGAGGGATTAGTATTCCCTCTCTCTCCCCATAGAGGGACTAGTAAACCCTCTCTCTCCACATAGAGGACCTAGTAACCTTTCTCTCTCCCCTACAGATGGATTAGTAAACCCTCTCTCTCCCCAACAGAGGGACTAGTAACCCCTATCTCTCCCCTTAGATGGACTAGTAAACCATCTCTCTCCCCTTAGAGGGACTAGTAACCTTTCTCTCTCCCCTACAGTGGACTAGTAACTCCTCGCTCTCCCCTACCGAGGGACTAGTAACCCCTCTCTCTCCCCATAGAGAGACTAGTAACCCCTCTCTCTCCCGTACAGGGGGACAAGTAACCCCTCTCTCTCCCCATAGAGGGACTAGTAAACCCCCTCTCTTCTCTACAGAGGGACTAGTAACCCCTCTCTCTCCCCTACAGAGGGACTAGTAACTCCTTTTTCTCCCCATAGACGGACTAGTAACCCCCCTTTCTCCCCTACAGAGGGACTAGTAACCCCTCTCTCTCCCCTACAGAGGGACCAGTAACCCCTCTCTCTCCCCTACAGAGGGGCTAGAACACCCTTTCTCCCCTACAGAGGGACTAGAACCCCCTTTCTCCCCTACAGAGGGACTAGTAACCCCTCTCTCTCCCTTACAGAGGGACTAGTAACCCCTCTCTCTCCCCATAGAGGGATTAGTATTCCCTCTCTCTCCCCATAGAGGGACTAGTAAACCCTCTCTCTCCACATAGAGGACCTAGTAACCTTTCTCTCTCCCCTACAGATGGACTAGTAAACCCTCTCTCTCCCCAACAGACGGACTAGTAACCCCTATCTCTACCCATAGATGGACTAGTAAACCATCTCTCTCCCCATAGAGGGACTAGTAACCTTTCTCTCTCCCCTACAGTGGACTAGTAACTCCTCGCTCTCCCCTACCGAGGGACTAGTAACCCCTCTCTCTCCCCATAGAGAGACTAGTAACCCCTCTCTCTCCCGTACAGGGGGACAAGTAACCCCTCTCTCTCCCCTATAGAGGGACTAGTTACCCCTCTCTCTCCGCTACAGAGGGACTAGTAACCCCTGTCTCCCCTACAGAGGGACTAGAACCCCCTTTCTCGCCTACAGAAGGACTAGTAACCCCTCTCTCTCCCCATAGAGGGACTAGTAATACCTCTCTCTCCCGTACAGGGGGACTAGTAACCACTCTCTCTCCCCTACAGAGGGACTAGTAACCCCTCTATTTCTACCCATAGAGGGACTAGTAACCCCTCTCACTCCCCTACAGATGGACAAGTAACCCCTCTCTCTCCCCCACAGAGGGTGTAGTAACCCCTCTCTCTCCCCTACAGAGGGACTAGTAAACCCTCTCTCTCCCCATAGAGGGACTAGTAACCCCTCTCTCTCCCCATAGAGGGACTAGTAACCCCTGTCTCTCCCCATAGAGGGACTAGTAACCCCTCTCTCTCCCCTACAGAGGGACTAGTAACCACTCTCTCTCCCCTACAAAGGGACTAGTAACCCCTTTCTCTCCCCATAGAGGGACTAGTAACCCTTATCTTTCCCCATAGAGGAACTAGTAACCCCTCTCTCTCCACTACAGAGGGACATGTAACCCCTCTCTCTCCACTACAGAGGGAACAGTAACCCTTCTCTCTCCCTATAGAGGGACTAGTAACAACTCTCTCTCCCCATCGAGGGACAAGTAACCCCTCTCTCTCCCCTACAGAGGGACATGTAACCCTTCTTTCTCCCCATCGAGGGACTAGTAACCACTCTCTCTCCGCTACAGTGGGACTAGTAACTCCTCTCTCTCCCCTACCGAGGGACTAGTAACCCCTCTCTCTCCCCATAGAGAGACTAGTAACCCCTCTCTCTCCCGTACAGGGGGACTAGTAACCACTCTCTCTCCCCTACAGAGGGACTAGTAACCCCTCTCTTTCTCCCCATAGAGGGACTAGTAACCCCTCTCACTCCCCTACAGATGGACAAGTAACCCCTCTCTCTCCCCCACAGAGGGTGTAGTAACCCCTCTCTCTCCCCTACAGAGGGACTAGTAAACCCTCTCTCTCCCCATAGAGGGACTAGTAACCCCTCTCTCTCCCCATAGAGGGACTAGTAACCCCTGTCTCTCCCCATAGAGGGACTAGTAACCCCTCTCTCTCCCCTACAGAGGGACTAGTAACCACTCTCTCTCCCCTACAAAGGGAATTGTAACCCCTCTCTCTCCCCACAGAGGGACTAGTAACCCCTTTCTCTCCCCATAGAGGGACTAGTAACCCTTATCTTTCCCCATAGAGGAACTAGTAACCCCTCTCTCTCCACTACAGAGGGACATGTAACCCCTCTCTCTCCACTACAGAGGGAACAGTAACCCTTCTCTCTCCCTATAGAGGGACTAGTAACAACTCTCTCTCCCCATCGAGGGACAAGTAACCCCTCTCTCTCCCCTACAGAGGGACTAGTAACCCCTCTCTCTCCCCTACAGAGGGACTAGTAACCCCTCTCTCTCCCCATAGAGGGATAAGTAAACCCTCTCTTTCCCCATAGAGGGACTAGTAAACCCTCTCTCTCCACATAGAATACCTAGTAACCTTTCTCTCTCCCCTAAAGATGGACTAGTAACCCCTCTCTCTAACCATAGATGGACTAGTAAACCCTCTCTCTCCCCATAGAGGGACTAGTAACCTTTCTCTCTCCCCTACAGTGGGACTAGTAACCCCTCTCTCTCCCCTACCGAGGGACTAGAAACCGCTGTCTCTCCCCTACAGAGGGACTAGTAACCCCTCTCTCTCCCCATAAAGGGACTAGTAACCCCTCTCTCTCCCCAACAGAGGGACTAGTAACCCCTCTCTCTCCCCACAGAGGGACTAGCAACCCATCTCTCTCCCATACAGAGGGACAAGTAACTCCTCTCTCTCCCCTACAGAGGGACTAGTAACCCCTCTATTTCCCCATAGAGGTACTAGTAACCCCTCTCTCTCCATAGAGAGACAAGTAACCCCTCTCTCTCCCCTACAGAGGGACTAGTAACCCCTCTCTCTCCCCTACAGAGGGACTAGTAACCCCTCTCTCTCCCCATAGAGGGACTAGTAAACCCTCTCTCTCCCCTACAGAGGGACTAGTAACCCCTCTCTCTCCCCTACAGAGGGACTAGTAACTCCTTTTTCTCCCCATAGACGGACTAGTAACCCCCCTTTCTCCCCTACAGAGGGACTAGTAACCCCTCTCTCTCCCCTACAGAGGGACCAGTAACACCTCTCTCTCCCCTACAGAGGGGCTAGAACACCCTTTCTCCCCTACAGAGGGACTAGAACCCCCTTTCTCCCCTACAGAGGGACTAGTAACCCCTCTCTCTCCCCTACAGAGGGACTAGTAACCCCTCTCTCTCCCCATAGAGGGATTAGTATTCCCTCTCTCTCCCCATAGAGGGACTAGTAAACCCTCTCTCTCCACATAGAGGACCTAGTAACCTTTCTCTCTCCCCTACAGATGGATTAGTAAACCCTCTCTCTCCCCAACAGAGGGACTAGTAACCCCTATCTCTCCCCTTAGATGGACTAGTAAACCATCTCTCTCCCCTTAGAGGGACTAGTAACCTTTCTCTCTCCCCTACAGTGGACTAGTAACTCCTCGCTCTCCCCTACCGAGGGACTAGTAACCCCTCTCTCTCCCCATAGAGAGACTAGTAACCCCTCTCTCTCCCGTACAGGGGGACAAGTAACCCCTCTCTCTCCCCATAGAGGGACTAGTAAACCCCCTCTCTTCTCTACAGAGGGACTAGTAACCCCTCTCTCTCCCCTACAGAGGGACTAGTAACTCCTTTTTCTCCCCATAGACGGACTAGTAACCCCCCTTTCTCCCCTACAGAGGGACTAGTAACCCCTCTCTCTCCCCTACAGAGGGACCAGTAACCCCTCTCTCTCCCCTACAGAGGGGCTAGAACACCCTTTCTCCCCTACAGAGGGACTAGAACCCCCTTTCTCCCCTACAGAGGGACTAGTAACCCCTCTCTCTCCCTTACAGAGGGACTAGTAACCCCTCTCTCTCCCCATAGAGGGATTAGTATTCCCTCTCTCTCCCCATAGAGGGACTAGTAAACCCTCTCTCTCCACATAGAGGACCTAGTAACCTTTCTCTCTCCCCTACAGATGGACTAGTAAACCCTCTCTCTCCCCAACAGACGGACTAGTAACCCCTATCTCTACCCATAGATGGACTAGTAAACCATCTCTCTCCCCATAGAGGGACTAGTAACCTTTCTCTCTCCCCTACAGTGGACTAGTAACTCCTCGCTCTCCCCTACCGAGGGACTAGTAACCCCTCTCTCTCCCCATAGAGAGACTAGTAACCCCTCTCTCTCCCGTACAGGGGGACAAGTAACCCCTCTCTCTCCCCTATAGAGGGACTAGTTACCCCTCTCTCTCCGCTACAGAGGGACTAGTAACCCCTGTCTCCCCTACAGAGGGACTAGAACCCCCTTTCTCGCCTACAGAAGGACTAGTAACCCCTCTCTCTCCCCATAGAGGGACTAGTAATACCTCTCTCTCCCGTACAGGGGGACTAGTAACCACTCTCTCTCCCCTACAGAGGGACTAGTAACCCCTCTATTTCTACCCATAGAGGGACTAGTAACCCCTCTCACTCCCCTACAGATGGACAAGTAACCCCTCTCTCTCCCCCACAGAGGGTGTAGTAACCCCTCTCTCTCCCCTACAGAGGGACTAGTAAACCCTCTCTCTCCCCATAGAGGGACTAGTAACCCCTCTCTCTCCCCATAGAGGGACTAGTAACCCCTGTCTCTCCCCACAGAGGGACTAGTAACCCCTCTCTCTCCCCTACAGAGGGACTAGTAACCACTCTCTCTCCCCTACAAAGGGACTAGTAACCCCTCTCTCTCCCCACAGAGGGAATAGTAACCCCTTTCTCTCCCCATAGAGGGACTAGTAACCCTTATCTTTCCCCATAGAGGAACTAGTAACCCCTCTCTCTCCACTACAGAGGGACATGTAACCCCTCTCTCTCCACTACAGAGGGAACAGTAACCCTTCTCTCTCCCTATAGAGGGACTAGTAACAACTCTCTCTCCCCATCGAGGGACAAGTAACCCCTCTCTCTCCCCTACAGAGGGACTAGTAACCCCTCTCTCTCCCCTACAGAGGGACTAGTAACCCCTCTCTCTCCCCATAGAGGGATAAGTAAACCCTCTCTCTCCCCATAGAGGGACTAGTAAACCCTCTCTCTCCACATAGAATACCTAGTAACCTTTCTCTCTCCCCTAAAGATGGACTAGTAACCCCTCTCTCTCCCCAACAGAGGGACTAGTAACCCCTCTCTCTACCCACAGATGGACTAGTAAACCCTCTCTCTCCCCATAGAGGGACTAGTAACCTTTCTCTCTCCCCTACAGTGGGACTAGTAACCCCTCTCTCTCCCCTACCGAGGGACTAGAAACCGCTGTCTCTCCCCTACAGAGGGACTAGTAACCCCTCTCTCTCCCCATAAAGGGACTAGTAACCCCTCTCTCTCCCCAACAGAGGGACTAGTAACCCCTCTCTCTCCCCACAGAGGGACTAGCAACCCATCTCTCTGCCATACAGAGGGACAAGTAACTCCTCTCTCTCCCCTACAGAGGGACTAGTAACCCCTCTATTTCCCCATAGAGGTACTAGTAACCCCTCTCTCTCCATAGAGAGACAAGTAACCCCTCTCTCTCCCCTACAGAGGGACTAGTAACCCCTCTCTCTCCCCTACAGAGGGACTAGTAACCCCTCTCTCTCCCCATAGAGGGACTAGTAAACCCTCTCTCTCCCCTACAGAGGGACTAGTAACCCCTCTCTCTCCCCTACAGAGGGACTAGTAACTCCTTTTTCTCCCCATAGACGGACTAGTAACCCCCCTTTCTCCCCTACAGAGGGACTAGTAACCCCTCTCTCTCCCCTACAGAGGGACCAGTAACCCCTCTCTCTCCCCTACAGAGGGGCTAGAACACCCTTTCTCCCCTACAGAGGGACTAGAACCCCCTTTCTCCCCTACAGAGGGACTAGTAACCCCTCTCTCTCCCTTACAGAGGGACTAGTAACCCCTCTCTCTCCCCATAGAGGGATTAGTATTCCCTCTCTCTCCCCATAGAGGGACTAGTAAACCCTCTCTCTCCACATAGAGGACCTAGTAACCTTTCTCTCTCCCCTACAGATGGACTAGTAAACCCTCTCTCTCCCCAACAGACGGACTAGTAACCCCTATCTCTACCCATAGATGGACTAGTAAACCATCTCTCTCCCCATAGAGGGACTAGTAACCTTTCTCTCTCCCCTACAGTGGACTAGTAACTCCTCGCTCTCCCCTACCGAGGGACTAGTAACCCCTCTCTCTCCCCATAGAAAGACTAGTAACCCCTCTCTCTCCCGTACAGGGGGACAAGTAACCCCTCTCTCTCCCCTATAGAGGGACTAGTAACCCCTCTCTCTCCGCTACAGAGGGACTAGTAACCCCTGTCTCCCCTACAGAGGGACTAGAACCCCCTTTCTCGCCTACAGAAGGACTAGTAACCCCTCTCTCTCCCCATAGAGGGACTAGTAATACCTCTCTCTCCCGTACAGGGGGACTAGTAACCACTCTCTCTCCCCTACAGAGGGACTAGTAACCCCTCTATTTCTACCCATAGAGGGACTAGTAACCCCTCTCACTCCCCTACAGATGGACAAGTAACCCCTCTCTCTCCCCCACAGAGGGTGTAGTAACCCCTCTCTCTCCCCTACAGAGGGACTAGTAAACCCTCTCTCTCCCCATAGAGGGACTAGTAACCCCTCTCTCTCCCCATAGAGGGACTAGTAACCCCTGTCTCTCCCCATAGAGGGACTAGTAACCCCTCTCTCTCCCCTACAGAGGGACTAGTAACCACTCTCTCTCCCCTACAAAGGGACTAGTAACCCCTCTCTCTCCCCACAGAGGGACTAGTAACCCCTTTCTCTCCCCATAGAGGGACTACTAACCCTTATCTTTCCCCATAGAGGAACTAGTAACCCCTCTCTCTCCACTACAGAGGGACATGTAACCCCTCTCTCTCCACTACAGAGGGAACAGTAACCCTTCTCTCTCCCTATAGAGGGACTAGTAACAACTCTCTCTCCCCATCGAGGGACAAGTAACCCCTCTCTCTCCCCTACAGAGGGACTAGTAACCCCTCTCTCTCCCCTACAGAGGGACTAGTAACCCCTCTCTCTCCCCATAGAGGGATAAGTAAACCCTCTCTCTCCCCATAGAGGGACTAGTAAACCCTCTCTCTCCACATAGAATACCTAGTAACCTTTCTCTCTCCCCTAAAGATGGACTAGTAACCCCTCTCTCTCCCCAACAGAGGGACTAGTAACCCCTCTCTCTACCCATAGATGGACTAGTAAACCCTCTCTCTCCCCATAGAGGGACTAGTAACCTTTCTCTCTCCCCTACAGTGGGACTAGTAACCCCTCTCTCTCCCCTACCGAGGGACTAGAAACCGCTGTCTCTCCCCTACAGAGGGACTAGTAACCCCTCTCTCTCCCCATAAAGGGACTAGTAACCCCTCTCTCTCCCCAACAGAGGGACTAGTAACCCCTCTCTCTCCCCACAGAGGGACTAGCAACCCATCTCTCTGCCATACAGAGGGACAAGTAACTCCTCTCTCTCCCCTACAGAGGGACTAGTAACCCCTCTATTTCCCCATAGAGGTACTAGTAACCCCTCTCTCTCCATAGAGAGACAAGTAACCACTCTCTCTCCCCTACAGAGGGACTAGTAACCCCTCTCTCTCCCCTACAGAGGGACTAGTAACCCCTCTCTCTCCCCATAGAGGGACTAGTAAACCCTCTCTCTCCCCTACAGAGGGACTAGTAACCCCTCTCTCTCCCCTACAGAGGGACTAGTAACTCCTTTTTCTCCCCATAGACGGACTAGTAACCCCCCTTTCTC
The DNA here is from genome assembly GCF_045791955.1 of Oncorhynchus clarkii lewisi. NCBI lineage: Eukaryota > Metazoa > Chordata > Actinopteri > Salmoniformes > Salmonidae > Oncorhynchus > Oncorhynchus clarkii. The sequence goes on along the minus strand of NC_092176.1, from coordinate 3,244,895 downwards.
CCCTACAGAGGGACTAGTAACCCCTCTCTCTCCCCTACAGAGGGACCAGTAACACCTCTCTCTCCCCTACAGAGGGGCTAGAACACCCTTTCTCCCCTACAGAGGGACTAGAACCCCCTTTCTCCCCTACAGAGGGACTAGTAACCCCTCTCTCTCCCCTACAGAGGGACTAGTAACCCCTCTCTCTCCCCATAGAGGGATTAGTATTCCCTCTCTCTCCCCATAGAGGGACTAGTAAACCCTCTCTCTCCACATAGAGGACCTAGTAACCTTTCTCTCTCCCCTACAGATGGATTAGTAAACCCTCTCTCTCCCCAACAGAGGGACTAGTAACCCCTATCTCTCCCCTTAGATGGACTAGTAAACCATCTCTCTCCCCTTAGAGGGACTAGTAACCTTTCTCTCTCCCCTACAGTGGACTAGTAACTCCTCGCTCTCCCCTACCGAGGGACTAGTAACCCCTCTCTCTCCCCATAGAGAGACTAGTAACCCCTCTCTCTCCCGTACAGGGGGACAAGTAACCCCTCTCTCTCCCCATAGAGGGACTAGTAAACCCTCTCTCTTCTCTACAGAGGGACTAGTAACCCCTCTCTCTCCCCTACAGAGGGACTAGTAACTCCTTTTTCTCCCCATAGACGGACTAGTAACCCCCCTTTCTCCCCTACAGAGGGACTAGTAACCCCTCTCTCTCCCCTACAGAGGGACCAGTAACCCCTCTCTCTCCCCTACAGAGGGGCTAGAACACCCTTTCTCCCCTACAGAGGTACTAGAACCCCCTTTCTCCCCTACAGAGGGACTAGTAACCCCTCTCTCTCCCTTACAGAGGGACTAGTAACCCCTCTCTCTCCCCATAGAGGGATTAGTATTCCCTCTCTCTCCCCATAGAGGGACTAGTAAACCCTCTCTCTCCACATAGAGGACCTAGTAACCTTTCTCTCTCCCCTACAGATGGACTAGTAAACCCTCTCTCTCCCCAACAGACGGACTAGTAACCCCTATCTCTACCCATAGATGGACTAGTAAACCATCTCTCTCCCCATAGAGGGACTAGTAACCTTTCTCTCTCCCCTACAGTGGACTAGTAACTCCTCGCTCTCCCCTACCGAGGGACTAGTAACCCCTCTCTCTCCCCATAGAGAGACTAGTAACCCCTCTCTCTCCCGTACAGGGGGACAAGTAACCCCTCTCTCTCCCCTACAGAGGGACTAGTAACCCCTCTCTCTCCGCTACAGAGGGACTAGTAACCCCTGTCTCCCCTACAGAGGGACTAGAACCCCCTTTCTCGCCTACAGAAGGACTAGTAACCCCTCTCTCTCCCCATAGAGGGACTAGTAATACCTCTCTCTCCCCTACAGAGGGACTAGTAACCCCTCTCTCTCCCCTACAGAGGGACTAGTAACTCCTTTTTCTCCCCATAGACGGACTAGTAACCCCCCTTTCTCCCCTACAGAGGGACTAGTAACCCCTCTCTCTCCCCTACAGAGGGACCAGTAACCCCTCTCTCTCCCCTACAGAGGGGCTAGAACACCCTTTCTCCCCTAGAAAGGGACTAGAACCCCCTTTCTCCCCTACAGAGGGACTAGTAACCCCTCTCTCTCCCCTACAGAGGGACTAGTAACCCCTCTCTCTCCCCATAGAGGGATTACTATTCCCTCTCTCTCCCCATAGAGGAACTAGTAAACCCTCTCTCTCCACATAGAGGACCTAGTAACCTTTCTCTCTCCCCTACAGATGGACTAGTAAACCCTCTCTCTCCCCAACAGAGGGACTAGTAACCCCTATCTCTACCCATAGATGGACTAGTAAACCATCTCTCTCCCCATAGAGGGACTAGTAACCTTTCTCTCTCCCCTACAGTGGACTAGTAACTCCTCGCTCTCCCCTACCGAGGGACTAGTAACCCCTCTCTCTCCCCATAGAGAGACTAGTAACCCCTCTCTCTCCCGTACAGGGGGACTAGTAACCACTCTCTCTCCCCTACAGAGGGACTAGTAAACCCTCTCTCTCCCCTACAGAGGGACTAGTAACCCCTCTCTCTCCCCTACAGAGGGACTAGTAACTCCTTTTTCTCCCCATAGACGGACTAGTAACCCCCCTTTCTCCCCTACAGAGGGACTAGTAACCCCTCTCTCTCCCCTACAGAGGGACCAGTAACCCCTCTCTCTCCCCTACAGAGGGGCTAGAACACCCTTTCTCCCCTACAGAGGGACTAGAACCCCCTTTCTCCCCTACAGAGGGACTAGTAACCCCTCTCTCTCCCCTACAGAGGGACCAGTAACCCCTCTCTCTCCCCATAGAGGGATTAGTAAACCCTCTCTCTCCCCATAGAGGGACTAGTAAACCCTCTCTCTCCACATAGAGGACCTAGTAACCTTTCTCTCTCCCCTACAGATGGACTAGTAAACCCTCTCTCTCCCCAACAGAGGGACTAGTAACCCCTCTCTCTAAACATAGATGGACTAGTAAACCATCTCTCTCCCCATAGAGGGACTAGTAACCTTTCTCTCTCCCCTACAGTGGACTAGTAACTCCTCGCTCTCCCCTACCGAGGGACTAGTAACCCCTCTCTCTCCCCTACAGATGGACAAGTAACCCCTCTCTCTCCCCTACAGAGGGTGTAGTAACCCCTCTCTCTCCCCTACAGAGGGACTAGTAAACCCTCTCTCTCTCCCCATAGAGGGACTAGTAACCCCTCTCTCTCCCCATAGAGGGCCTAGTAACCCCTGTCTCTCCCCATAGAGGGACTAGTAACCCCTCTCTCTCCCATACAGAGGGACTAGTAACCACTCTCTCTCCCCTACAGATGGACTAGTAACCCCTCTCTCTCCCCACAGAGGGACTAGTAACCCCTCTCTCTCCCCATAGAGGGACTAGTAACCCCTCTCTCTCCCCTACAGATGGGCAAGTAACCCCTCTCTCTCCCCTACAGAGGGTGTAGTAACCCCTCTCTCTCCCCTACAGGGGGACAAGTAACCCCTCTCTCTCCCCTACAGAGGGACTAGTAACCCCTCTCTCTCCCCTACAGAGGGACTAGTAACCCCTGTCTCCCCTACAGAGGGACTAGAACCCCCTTTCTCCCCTACAGAGGGACTAGTAACCCCTCTCTCTCCCCATAGAGGGACTAGTAATACCTCTCTCTCCCCTACAGAGGGACTAGTAACCCCTCTCTCTCCCCTACAGAGGGACTAGTAACTCCTTTTTCTCCCCATAGATGGACTAGTAACCCCCCTTTCTCCCCTACAGAGGGACTAGTAACCCCTCTCTCTCCCCTACAGAGGGACCAGTAACCCCTCTCTCTCCCCTACAGAGGGGCTAGAACACCCTTTCTCCCCTACAGAGGGACTAGAACCCCCTTTCTCCCCTACAGAGGGACTAGTAACCCCTCTCTCTCCCCTACAGAGGGACTAGTAACCCCTCTCTCTCCCCATAGAGGGATTACTATTCCCTCTCTCTCCCCATAGAGGGACTAGTAAACCCTCTCTCTCCACATAGAGGACCTAGTAACCTTTCTCTCTCCCCTACAGATGGACTAGTAAACCCTCTCTCTCCCCAACAGAGGGACTAGTAACCCCTATCTCTACCCATAGATGGACTAGTAAACCATCTCTCTCCCCATAGAGGGACTAGTAACCTTTCTCTCTCCCCTACAGTGGACTAGTAACTCCTCGCTCTCCCCTACCGAGGGACTAGTAACCCCTCTCTCTCCCCATAGAGAGACTAGTAACCCCTCTCTCTCCCGTACAGGGGGACTAGTAACCACTCTCTCTCCCCTACAGAGGGACTAGTAAACCCTCTCTCTCCCCTACAGAGGGACTAGTAACCCCTCTCTCTCCCCTACAGAGGGACTAGTAACTCCTTTTTCTCCCCATAGACGGACTAGTAACCCCCCTTTCTCCCCTACAGAGGGACTAGTAACCCCTCTCTCTCCCCTACAGAGGGACCAGTAACCCCTCTCTCTCCCCTACAGAGGGGCTAGAACACCCTTTCTCCCCTACAGAGGGACTAGAACCCCCTTTCTCCCCTACAGAGGGACTAGTAACCCCTCCCTCTCCCCTACAGAGGGACTAGTAACCCCTCTCTCTCCCCATAGAGGGACTAGTAAACCCTCTCTCTCCACATAGAGGACCTAGTAACCTTTCTCTCTCCCCTACAGATGGACTAGTAAACCATCTCTCTCCCCATAGAGGGACTAGTAACCTTTCTCTCTCCCCTACAGTGGACTAGTAACTCCTCGGTCTCCCCTACAGAGGGACTAATAACCCCTCTCTCTCCCCATTGAGAGACTAGTAACCCCTCTCTCTCCCGTACAGGGGGACTAGTAACCACTCTCTCTCCCCTACAGAGGGACTAGTAACCCCTCTCTTTCTCTCCATAGAGGGACTAGTAACCCCTCTCTCTCCCCTACAGATGGACAAGTAACCCCTCTCTCTCCCCTACAGAGGGTGTAGTAACCCCTCTCTCTCCCCTACAGAGGGACTAGTAAACCCTCTCTCTCCACATTGAGGACCTAGTAACCTTTCTCTCTCCCCTACAGATGGACTAGTAACCCCTCTCTCTCCCCAACAGAGGGACTAGAACCCCCTTTCTCCCCTACAGAGGGACTAGAACCCCCTTTCTCCCCTACAGAGGGACGAGTAAACCCCTCTCTCTCCCCACATAGGGACTAGTAACCCCTCTCTCTCCCCATAGAGGGACTAGTAACCCCTCTCTCTCCCCTACAGAGGGACTAGTAACCCCTCTCTCTCCCCTACAGAGGGACTAGAACCCCCTTTCTCCCCTACAGAGGGACTAGTAACCCCTCTCTCTCCCCATAGAGGGACTAGTAACCCCTCTCTCTCCCCTACAGAGGGACTAGAACCCCCTTTCACCCCTATTGAGGGACTAGTAACCCCTCTCTCTCCCCTAATGAGGGACTAGTAACCCCTCTCTCTCACCATAGATGGACTAGTAACCCCTATCTCTCCCCACAGAGGGACTAGTAACCAATATCTCTCCCCTACAGAGGGACTACTAACCCCTCTCTTTCCCCTACAGAGGGACTAGTAACCCCTCTCTCACCCCATAGAGGGACTAGTAACCCCTCTCTCTCCCCTAATGAGGGACTAGTAACCCCTCTCTCTCCCCTACAGAGGGACTAGTAACCACTCTCTCTCTCCCCATAGAGGGATTAGTAAGCCCTCTCTCTCCCCATAGAGGGACTAGTAACCCCTCTCTCTCCCCTACAGAGGGACTAGTAACCCCCTCTCTCCCCTACAGAGGGACTAGAACCCCCTTTCTCCCCTACAGAGGGACTAGTAACCCCTCTCTCTCCCCTACAGAGGGACTAGTAACCCCTCTCTCTCCCCATAGAGGGACTAGTAACCCCTCTCTCTCCCCATAGAGGGACTAGTAACCCCTCTCTCTCCCCTACAGAGGGTGTAGTAACCCCTATCTCTCCCCATAGAGGGACTAGTAACCCCTCTTTCTCCACATAGAGGACCTAGTAACCTTTCTCTCTCCCCTACAGATGGACTAGTAACCCCTCTCTCTCCCCAACAGAGGGACTAGTAACCCCTCTCTCTACCCATAGATGGACTAGTAAACCCTCTCTCTCCCCATAGAGGGACTACAGATGGACTAGTAAACCATCTCTCTCCCCATAGAGGGACTAGTAACCTTTCTCTCTCCCCTACAGTGGACTAGTAACTCCTCGGTCTCCCCTACAGAGGGACTAATAACCCCTCTCTCTCCCCATTGAGAGACTAGTAACCCCTCTCTCTCCCGTACAGGGGGACTAGTAACCACTCTCTCTCCCCTACAGAGGGACTAGTAACCCCTCTCTTTCTCTCCATAGAGGGACTAGTAACCCCTCTCTCTCCCCTACAGATGGACAAGTAACCCCTCTCTCTCCCCTACAGAGGGTGTAGTAACCCCTCTCTCTCCCCTACAGAGGGACTAGTAAACCCTCTCTCTCCACATTGAGGACCTAGTAACCTTTCTCTCTCCCCTACAGATGGACTAGTAACCCCTCTCTCTCCCCAACAGAGGGACTAGAACCCCCTTTCTCCCCTACAGAGGGACTAGAACCCCCTTTCTCCCCTACAGAGGGACGAGTAAACCCCTCTCTCTCCCCACATAGGGACTAGTAACCCCTCTCTCTCCCCATAGAGGGACTAGTAACCCCTCTCTCTCCCCTACAGAGGGACTAGTAACCCCTCTCTCTCCCCTACAGAGGGACTAGAACCCCCTTTCTCCCCTACAGAGGGACTAGTAACCCCTCTCTCTCCCCATAGAGGGACTAGTAACCCCTCTCTCTCCCCTACAGAGGGACTAGAACCCCCTTTCACCCCTATTGAGGGACTAGTAACCCCTCTCTCTCCCCTAATGAGGGACTAGTAACCCCTCTCTCTCACCATAGATGGACTAGTAACCCCTATCTCTCCCCACAGAGGGACTAGTAACCAATATCTCTCCCCTACAGAGGGACTACTAACCCCTCTCTTTCCCCTACAGAGGGACTAGTAACCCCTCTCTCACCCCATAGAGGGACTAGTAACCCCTCTCTCTCCCCTAATGAGGGACTAGTAACCCCTCTCTCTCCCCTACAGAGGGACTAGTAACCACTCTCTCTCTCCCCATAGAGGGATTAGTAAGCCCTCTCTCTCCCCATAGAGGGACTAGTAACCCCTCTCTCTCCCCTACAGAGGGACTAGAACCCCCTTTCTCCCCTACAGAGGGTGTAGTAACCCCTATCTCTCCCCATAGAGGGACTAGTAACCCCTCTTTCTCCACATAGAGGACCTAGTAACCTTTCTCTCTCCCCTACAGATGGACTAGTAACCCCTCTCTCTCCCCAACAGAGGGACTAGTAACCCCTCTCTCTACCCATAGATGGACTAGTAAACCCTCTCTCTCCCCATAGTAACCTTTCTCTCTCCCCTACAGAGGGACTAGAACCCCCTTTCTCCCCTACAGAGGGACTAGAACCCCCTTTCTCCCCTACAGAGGGACTAGTAACCCCTCTCTCTCCCCTACAGAGGGACTAGAACCCCCTTTCTCCCCTACAGAGGGACTAGTAACTCCTCTTTCTCCCCATAGTCAGACTAGAAACCCCTATATCTCCCCTACAGAGGGACTAGTAACCCCGCTCTCTCCCCTACAGAGGGACTAGTAACCCCTCTCTCTCCCCTACAGAGGGACTAGAACCCCCTTTCTCCCCTACAGAGGGACTAGTAACCCCTCTCTCTCCCCTACAGAGGGACTAGTAACCCCTCTCTCTCCCCTACAGAGGGACTAGAACCCCCTTTCTCACCTACAGAGGGATTTGTAACTCCTCTTTCTCTCCATAGACAGACTAGTAACCCCTATATCTCCCCTACAGAGGGACTAGTAACCCCGCTCTCTCCCCTACAGAGGGACTAGTAACCCCTCTCTCTCCCCTACAGAGGGACTAGAACCCCCTTTCTCCCCTACAGAGGGACTAGTAACCCCTCTCTCTCCCCTACAGAGGGACTAGTAACCCCTCTCTCTCCCCTACAGAGGGACTAGAACCCCCTTTCTCCCCTACAGAGGGACTAGAACCCCCTTTCTCCCCTACAGAGGGACGAGTAAACCCCTCTCTCTCCCCACATAGGGACTAGTAACCCCTCTCTCTCCCCATAGAGGGACTAGTAACCCCTCTCTCTCCCCTACAGAGGGACTAGTAACCCCTCTCTCTCCCCTACAGAGGGACTAGAACCCCCTTTCTCCCCTACAGAGGGACTAGAACCCCCTTTCTCCCCTACAGAGGGACTAGTAATCCCTCTCTCTCCCCATAGAGGGACTAGTAACCCCTCTCTCTCCCCTACAGAGGAACTAGAACCCCCTTTCACCCCTATTGAGGGACTAGTAACCCCTCTCTCTCCCCTAATGAGGGACTAGTAACCCCTCTCTCTCCCCATAGATGGACTAGTAACCCCTATCTCTCCCCACAGAGGGACTAGTAACCAATATCTCTCCCCTACAGAGGGACTAGTAACCACTCTCTTTCCCCTACAGAGGGACTAGTAACCCCTCTCTCACCCCATAGAGGGACTAGTAACCCCTCTCTCTCCCCTAATGAGGGACTAGTAACCCCTCTCTCTCCCCTACAGAGGGACTAGTAACCCCTCTCTCTCCCCTACAGAGGGACTAGTAACCCCTCTCTCTCTCCCCATAGAGGGATTAGTAAGCCCTCTCTCTCCCCATAGAGGGACTAGTAACCCCTCTCTCTCCCCTACAGAGGGTGTGGTAACCCCTCTCTCTCCCCATAGAGGGACTAGTAACCCCTCTCTCTCCCCATAGAGGGACCTGTAAACCCTCTCTCTCCCCTACAGAGGTACTAGTAACCCCTCTCTCTCCCCTACAGAGGGACTAGAACCCCCTTTCTCCCCTACAGAGGGACTAGTAACTCCTCTTTCTCCCCATAGACGGACTAGTAACCCCTCTCTCTCCCCTCCAGAGGGACTAGTAACCCCTCTCTCTCCCCTACAGAGGGACTAGAACCCCCTTTCTCCCCTACAGAGGGACTAGAACCCCCTTTCTCCCCTACAGAGGGACGAGTAACCCCTCTCTCTCCCCATATAGGGACTAGTAACCCTTATCTTTCCCCATATAGGAACTAGTAACCCCTCTCTCTCCCCTACAGAGGGACTAGAACCCCCTTTCTCACCTACAGAGGGATTTGTAACTCCTCTTTCTCTCCATAGACAGACTAGTAACCCCTATATCTCCCCTACAGAGGGACTAGTAACCCCGCTCTCTCCCCTACAGAGGGACTAGTAACCCCTCTCTCTCCCCTACAGAGGGACTAGAACCCCCTTTCTCCCCTACAGAGGGACTAGTAACCCCTCTCTCTCCCCTACAGAGGGACTAGTAACCCCTCTCTCTCCCCTACAGAGGGACTAGAACCCCCTTTCTCCCCTACAGAGGGACTAGAACCCCCTTTCTCCCCTACAGAGGGACGAGTAAACCCCTCTCTCTCCCCACATAGGGACTAGTAACCCCTCTCTCTCCCCATATAGGGACTAGTAACCCTTATCTTTCCCCATATAGGGACTAGAACCCCCTTTCTCACCTAACCCCTCTCTATATCTCCCCTACAGAGGGACTAGTAACCCCTCTCTCTCCCCCCTAGAACCCCCTTTCTCCCCTACAGAGGGACTAGAACCCCCTTTCTCCCCTACAGAGGGACTAGAACCCCCTTTCTCCCCTACAGAGGGACTAGTAATCCCTCTCTCTCCCCATAGAGGGACTAGTAACCCCTCTCTCTCCCCTACAGAGGAACTAGAACCCCCTTTCACCCCTATTGAGGGACTAGTAACCCCTCTCTCTCCCCTAATGAGGGACTAGTAACCCCTCTCTCTCCCCATAGATGGACTAGTAACCCCTATCTCTCCCCACAGAGGGACTAGTAACCAATATCTCTCCCCTACAGAGGGACTAGTAACCACTCTCTTTCCCCTACAGAGGGACTAGTAACCCCTCTCTCACCCCATAGAGGGACTAGTAACCCCTCTCTCTCCCCTAATGAGGGACTAGTAACCCCTCTCTCTCCCCTACAGAGGGACTAGTAACCCCTCTCTCTCCCCTACAGAGGGACTAGTAACCCCTCTCTCTCTCCCCATAGAGGGATTAGTAAGCCCTCTCTCTCCCCATAGAGGGACTAGTAACCCCTCTCTCTCCCCTACAGAGGGTGTGGTAACCCCTCTCTCTCCCCATAGAGGGACTAGTAACCCCTCTCTCTCCCCATAGAGGGACCTGTAAACCCTCTCTCTCCCCTACAGAGGTACTAGTAACCCCTCTCTCTCCCCTACAGAGGGACTAGAACCCCCTTTCTCCCCTACAGAGGGACTAGTAACTCCTCTTTCTCCCCATAGACGGACTAGTAACCCCTCTCTCTCCCCTCCAGAGGGACTAGTAACCCCTCTCTCTCCCCTACAGAGGGACTAGAACCCCCTTTCTCCCCTACAGAGGGACTAGAACCCCCTTTCTCCCCTACAGAGGGACGAGTAACCCCTCTCTCTCCCCATATAGGGACTAGTAACCCTTATCTTTCCCCATATAGGAACTAGTAACCCCTCTCTCTCCCCTACAGAGGGACTAGTAACCCCTCTCTCTCCCCAACATAGGGACTAGTAACCCCTCTCTCTCCCCATAGAGAGACTAGTAACCCCTCTCTCTCCCCTACAGAGGGACTAGTAACCACTCTCTCTCCACTACAGAGGGACATGTAACCCCTCTCTCTCCACTACAGAGGGAAAAGTAACCCTTCTCTCTCCCTATAGAGGGACTAGTAACAACTCTCTCTCCCCATCGAGGGACTAGTAACCACTCTCTCTCCGCTACAGAGGGACTAGTAACCCCTCTCTCTCCCCTACAGAGGGACTAGTAACCCCTCTCTCTCCCCATAGAGGGACTAGTAACCCCCCTCTCCCCATTGAGGGACAAGTAACCCCTCTCTCTCCCCTACAGAGGGACTAGTAACCCCTCTCTCTCCCCATAGAGGGATTAGTAAACCCTCTCTCTCCCCATAGAGGGACTAGTAAACCCTCTCTCTCCACATAGAGGACCTAGTAACCTTTCTCTCTCCCCTACAGATGGACTAGTAACCCCTCTCTCTCCCCAACAGAGGGACTAGTAACCCCTCTCTCTACCCATAGATGGACTAGTAAACCCTCTCTCTCCCCATAGAGGGACTAGTAACCTTTCTCTCTCCCCTACAGTGGGACTAGTAACCCCTCTCACTCCCCTACCAAGGGACTAGTAACCGCTGTCTCTCCCCTACAGAGGGACTAGTAACCCCTCTCTCTCCCCATAAAGGGACTAGTAACCCCTCTCTCTCCCCAACAGAGGGACTGGTAACCCCTCTCTCTCCACATAGAGGGACTAGCAACACCTCTCTCTCCCATACAGAGGGACAAGTAACTCCACTCTCTCCCCTACAGAGGGACTAGTAACCCCTCTATTTCCCCATAGAGGTACTAGTAACCCCTCTCTCTCCATAGAGAGACAAGTAACCCCTCTCTCTCCCCTACAGAGGGACTTGTAAGCCCTCTCTCTCCCCTACAGAGGGACTAGTAACCCCTGTCTCCCCTACAGAGGGACTAGAACCCCCTTTCTCCCCTACAGAGGGACGAGTAAACCCCTCTCTCTCCCCACATAGGGACTAGTAACCCCTCTCTCTCCCCATAGAGGGACTAATAACCCCCCTCTCTCCCCTACAGAGGGACTAGTAACCCCTCTCTCTCCCCTACAGAGGGACTATAACCCCCTTTCTCCCCTACAGAGGGACTAGAACCCCCTTTCTCCCCTACAGAGGGACTAGTAACCCCTCTCTCTCCCCATAGAGGGACTAGTAACCCCTCTCTCTCCCCTACAGAGGGACTAGAACCCCCTTTCACCCCTATTGAGGGACTAGTAACCCCTCTCTCTCCCCATAGAGTGACTAGTAACCCCTCTCTCTCCCCATAGATAGACTAGTAACCCCTATCTCTCCCCACAGAGGGACTAGTAACCAATATCTCTCCCCTACAGAGGGACTAGTAACCCCTCTCTTTCCCCTACAGAGGGACTAGTAACCCCTCTCTCACCCCATAGAGGGACTAGTAACCCCTATCTCTCCCCTAATGAGGGACTAGTAACCCCTCTCTCTCCCCTACAGAGGGACTAGTAACCCCTCTCTCTCTCCCCATAGAGGGATTAGTAAGCCCTCTCTCTCCCCATAGAGGGACTAGTAACCCCTCTCTCTCCCCTACAGAGGGTGTAGTAACCCCTCTCTCTCCCCATAGAGGGACTAGTAACCCCTCTCTCTCCCCATAGAGGGACTAGTAAACCCTCTCTCTCCCCTACAGAGGGACTAGAACCCCCTTTCTCCCCTACAGAGGGACTAGTAACTCCTCTTTCTCCCCATAGACGGACTAGTAACCCCTCTCTCTCCCCTCCAGAGGGACTAGTAACCCCTCTCTCTCCCCTACAGAGGGACTAGAACCCCCTTTAACCCTACAGAGGGACTAGAACCCCCTTTCTCCCCTACAGAGGGACGAGTAACCCCTCTCTCTCCCCATTTAGGGACTAGTAACCCCTCTCTCTCCCCATAGAGGGACTAGTAACCCTTATCTTTCCCCATATAGGAACTAGTAACCCCTCTCTCTCCCCTACAGAGGGACTAGTAACCCCTCTCTCTCCCCAACAGAGGGACTAGTAACCACTCTCTCTCCCCATAGAGAGACTAGTAACCCCTCTCTCTCCCCTACAGAGGGACTAGTAACCACTCTCTCTCCACTACAGAGGGACATGTAACCCCTCTCTCTCCACTACAGAGGGAAAAGTAACCCTTCTCTCTCCCTATAGAGGGACTAGTAACAACTCTCTCTCCCCATCGAGGGACTAGTAACCCCTCATTCTCCCCATCGAGGGACTAGTAACCACTCTCTCTCCGCTACAGAGGGACTAGTAACCCCTCTCTCTCCCCTACAGAGGGACTAGTAACCCCTCTCTCTCCCCATAGAGGGACTAGTAACCCCTCTCTCCCCATTGAGGGACAAGTAACCCCTCTCTCTCCCCTACAGAGGGACTAGTAACCCCTCTCTCTCCCCTACAGAGGGACTAGTAACCCCTCTCTCTCCCCATAGAGGGATTAGTAAACCCTCTCTCTCCCCATAGAGGGACTAGTAAACCCTATCTCTCCCCATAGAGGGACTAGTAACCTTTCTCTCTCCCCTACAGTGGGACTAGTAACCCCTCTCTCTCCCCTAACGAGGGACTAGTAACCGCTGTCTCTCCCCTACAGAGGGACTAGTAACCCATCTCTATCCCCATAGAGGGACAAGTAACCCCTCTCTCTCCCCTAATGAGGGACTAGTAACCCCTCTCTCTCCCCCATAGAGGAACTAGTAACCCCCCTCTCTCCCCATAGAGGGACTAGTAAACCCTCTCTCTCCCCTACAGAGGTATTAGTAACCCCTCTCTCTCCCCTACAGAGGGACTAGAACCCCCTTTCTCCCCTACAGAGGGACAATTAACTCCTCTTTCTCCCCATAGACAGACTAGTAACCCCTCTCTCTCCCCTACAGAGGGACTAGTAACCCCTCTCTCTCCCGTACAGACGGACTAGAACCCCCTTTCTCCCCTACAGAGGGACTAGTAACCCCTCTCTCTCCCCTACAGAGGGACTAGTAACCCCTCTCTCTCCCCTACAGAGGGACTAGAACCCCCTTTCTCCCCTACAGAGGGACTAGTAACTCCTCTTTCTCCCCATAGACAGACTAGTAACCCCTATATCTCCCCTACAGAGGGACTAGTAACCCCGCTCTCTCCCCTACAGAGGGACTAGAACCCCCTTTCTCCCCTACAGAGGGACTAGAACCCCCTTTCTCCCCTACAGAGGGAAGAGTAAACCCCTCTCTCTCCCCACATAGGGACTAGTAACCCCTCTCTCTCCCCATAGAGGTACTAGTAACCCCTCTCTCTCCCCTACAGAGGGACTAGTAACCCCTCTCTCTCCCCTACAGAGGGACTAGAACCCCCTTTCTCCCCTATAGAGGGACTAGAACCCCCTTTCTCCCCTACAGAGGGACTAGTTACCTCTCTCTCCCCATAGAGGGACTAGTAACCCCTCTCTCAATCCTACAGAGGGACTAGAACCCCCTTTCACCACTACAGAGGGACTAGTAACCCCACTCTCTCCCCATAGAGTGACTAGTAACCCCTCTCTCTCCCCATAAATGGACTAGTAACCCCTATCTCTCCCCACAGAGGGACTAGTAACCAATATCTCTCCCCTACAGAGGGACTAGTAACCCCTCTCTTTCCCCTACAGAGGGACTAGTAACCCCTCTCTCTCCCCATAGAGAGACTAGTAACCCCTCTCTCTCCCCTAATGAGGGACTAGTAACCCCTCTCTCTCCCCATAGAGACACTAGTAAACCCTCTCTCTCCCCTACAGAGGGACTAGAACCCCCTTTCTCCCCTACAGAGGGACTAGTAACTCCTCTTTCTCCCCATAGACGTACTAGTAACCCCTCTCTCTCCCCTACAGAGGGACTAGTAACCCCTCTCTCTCCCCTACAGAGGGACTAGAACCCCCTTTCTCCCCTACAGAGGGACTAGAACCCCCTTTCTCCCCCACAGAGGGACGAGTAACCCCTCTCTCTCCATATAGGGACTAGTAACCCCTCTCTCTCCCCATAGAGGGACTAGTAACCCCTCTCTCTCCCCTACAGAGGGACTAGTAACCCCTCTCTCTCCCCTACAGAGGGACTAGAACCCCCTTTCTCCCCTACAGAGGGACTAGAACCCCCTTTCTCCCCTACAGAGGGACTAGTAACCCCTCTCTCTCCCCATAAAGGGACTAGTAACCCCTCTCTCTCCCCTACAGAGGGACTAGAACCCCCTTTCACCCCTACAGAGGGACTAGTAACCCCTCTCTCTCCCCATAGAGTGACTAGTAACCCCTCTCTCTCCCCATAGATGGACTAGTAACCCCTATCTCTCCCCAAAGAGGGACTAGTAACCAATATCTCTCCCCTACAGAGGGACTAGTAACCCCTCTCTCTCCCCTACAGAGGGACTAGTAACCCCTATCTCTCCCCATAGAGGGACTAGTAACCCCTCTCTCTCCCCTAATGAGGGACTAGTAACCCCTCTCTCTCCCCTACAGAGGGACTAGTAACCCCTCTCTCTCCCCATAGAGGGATTAGTAACCCCTCTCTCTCTCCTACAGAGGGACTAGAACCCCCTTTCACCCCTACAGAAGGACTAGTAACCCCACTCTCTCCCCATAGAGTGACTAGTAACCCCTCTCTCTCCCCATAGATGGACTAGTAACCCCTATCTCTCCCCACAGAGGGACTAGTAATCAATATCTCTCCCCTAAAGAGGGACTAGTAACCCCTCTCTTTCCCCTACAGAGGGACTAGTAACCCCTCTCTCTCCCCATAGAGGGACTAGTAACCCCTCTCTCTCCCCTAATGAGGGACTAGTAACCCCTCTCTCTCCCCCATAGAGGGACTAGTAACCTCTCTCTCTCCCCATAGAGTGACTAGTAACCCCTCTCTCTCCCCATAGATGGACTAGTAACCCCTATCTCTCCCCAAAGAGGGACTAGTAACCAATATCTCTCCCCTACAGAGGGACTAGTAACCCCTCTCTCTCCCCTACAGAGGGACTAGTAACCCCTATCTCTCCCCATAGAGGGACTAGTAACCCCTCTCTCTCCCCTAATGAGGGACTAGTAACCCCTCTCTCTCCCCTACAGAGGGACTAGTAACCCCTCTCTCTCCCCATAGAGTGACTAGTAACCCCTCTCTCTCCCCATAGATGGACTAGTAACCCCTATCTCTCCCCACAGAGGGACTAGTAATCAATATCTCTCCCCTAAAGAGGGACTAGTAACCCCTCTCTTTCCCCTACAGAGGGACTAGTAACCCCTCTCTCTCCCCATAGAGGGACTAGTAACCCCTCTCTCTCCCCTAATGAGGGACTAGTAACCCCTCTCTCTCCCCCATAGAGGGACTAGTAACCTCTCTCTCTCCCCATAGAGGGACTAGTAAACCCTCTCTCTCCCCTACATAGGTACTAGTAACCCCTCTCTCTCCCCTACAGAGGGACTAGAACCCCCTTTCTCCCCTACAGAGGGACTAGTAACTCCTCTTTCTCCCCATAGACAGACTAGTAACCCCTCTCTCTCCCCTACAGAGGGACTAGTAACCCCTCTCTCTCCCCATAAAGGGACTAGTAACCCCTCTCTCTCCCCTACAGAGGGACTAGAACCCCCTTTCAACCCTACAGAGGGACCTAGTAACCCCTATCTCTCCCCACAGAGGGACTAGTAACCAATATCTCTCCCCTACAGAGGGACTAGTAACCCCTCTCTTTCCCCTACAGACGGACTAGAACCCCCTTTCTCCCCTACAGAGGGACTAGTAACCCCTCTCTCTCCCCTACAGAGGGACTAGTAACCCCTCTCTCTCCCCTACAGAGGGACTAGAACCCCCTTTCTCCCCTACAGAGGGACTAGTAACTCCTCTTTCTCCCCATAGACAGACTAGTAACCCCTATATCTCCCCTACAGAGGGACTAGTAACCCCGCTCTCTCCCCTACAGAGGGACTAGAACCCCCTTTCTCCCCTACAGAGGGACTAGAACCCCCTTTCTCCCCTACAGAGGGACGAGTAAACCCCTCTCTCTCCCCACATAGGGACTAGTAACCCCTCTCTCTCCCCATAGAGGGACTAGTAACCCCTCTCTCTCCCCTACAGAGGGACTAGTAACCCCTCTCTCTCCCCTACAGAGGGACTAGAACCCCCTTTCTCCCCTACAGAGGGACTAGAACCCTCTTTCTCCCCTACAGAGAGACTAGAACCCCCTTTCTCCCCTACAGAGGGACGAGTAAACCCCTCTCTCTCCCCACATAGGGACTAGTAACCCCTCTCTCTCCCCATAGAGGTACTAGTAACCCCTCTCTCTCCCCTACAGAGGGACTAGTAACCCCTCTCTCTCCCCTACAGAGGGACTAGAACCCCCTTTCTCCCCTATAGAGGGACTAGTAACCCCTCTCTCTCCCCATAGAGGGACTAGTAACCCCTCTCTCAATCCTACAGAGGGACTAGAACCCCCTTTCACCACTACAGAGGGACTAGTAACCCCACTCTCTCCCCATAGAGTGACTAGTAACCCCTCTCTCTCCCCATAGATGGACTAGTAACCCCTATCTCTCCCCACAGAGGGACTAGTAACCAATATCTCTCCCCTACAGAGGGACTAGTAACCCCTCTCTTTCCCCTACAGAGGGACTAGTAACCCCTCTCTCTCCCCATAGAGGGACTAGTAACCCCTCTCTCTCCCCTAATGAGGGACTAGTAACCCCTCTCTCTCCCCCATAGAGGGACTAGTAACCCCTCTCTCTCCCCATAGAGGGACTAGTAAACCCTCTCTCTCCCCTACATAGGTACTAGTAACCCCTCTCTCTCCCCTACAGAGGGACTAGAACCCCCTTTCTCCCCTACAGAGGGACTAGTAACTCCTCTTTCTCCCCATAGACGTACTAGTAACCCCTCTCTCTCCCCTACAGAGGGACTAGTAACCCCTCTCTCTCCCCTACAGAGGGACTAGAACCCCCTTTCTCCCCTACAGAGGGACTAGAACCCCCTTTCTCCCCTACAGAGGGACTAGTAACCCCTCTCTCTCCCCTACAGAGGGACTAGAACCCCCTTTCTCCCCTACAGAGGGACTAGAACCCCCTTTCTCCCCTACAGAGGGACTAGTAACCCCTCTCTCTCCCCATAAAGGGACTAGTAACCCCTCTCTCTCCCCTACAGAGGGACTAGAACCCCCTTTCACCCCTACAGAGGGACTAGTAACCCCTCTCTCTCCCCATAGAGTGACTAGTAACCCCTCTCTCTCCCCATAGATGGACTAGTAACCCCTATCTGTACCCAAAGAGGGACTAGTAACCAATATCTCTCCCCTACAGAGGGACTAGTAACCCCTCTCTCTCCCCTACAGAGGGACTAGTAACCCCTCTCTCTCCCCATAGAGGGACTAGTAACCCCTCTCTCTCCCCTAATGAGGGACTAGTAACCCCTCTCTCTCCCCTACAGAGGGACTAGTAACCCCTCTCTCTCCCCATAGAGGGATTAGTAACCCCTCTCTCTCTCCTACAGAGGGACTATAACCCCCTTTCACCCCTACAGAAGGACTAGTAACCCCACTCTCTCCCCATAGAGTGACTAGTAACCCCTCTCTCTCCCCATAGATGGACTAGTAACCCCTATCTCTCCCCACAGAGGGACTAGTAATCAATATCTCTCCCCTAAAGAGGGACTAGTAACCCCTCTCTTTCCCCTACAGAGGGACTAGTAACCCCTCTCTCTCCCCATAGAGGGACTAGTAACCCCTCTCTCTCCCCTAATGAGGGACTAGTAACCCCTCTCTCTCCCCCATAGAGGGACTAGTAACCCCTCTCTTTCCCCATAGGGGGACTAGTAAACCCTCTCTCTCCCCTACATAGGTACTAGTAACCCCTCTCTCTCCCCTACAGAGGGACTAGAACCCCCTTTCTCCCCATAGACAGACTAGTAACCCCTCTCTCTCCCCTACAGAGGGACTAGTAACCCCTCTCTCTCCCCATAAAGGGACTAGTAACCCCTCTCTCTCCCCTACAGAGGGACTAGAACCCCCTTTCACCCCTACAGAGGGACTAGTAACCCCTCTCTCTCCCCATAGAGTGACTAGTAACCCCTCTCTCTCCCCATAGATGGACTAGTAACCCCTATCTCTCCCCAAAGAGGGACTAGTAACCAATATCTCTCCCCTACAGAGGGACTAGTAACCCCTCTCTCTCCCCATAGAGGGACTAGTAACCCCTCTCTCTCCCCTAATGAGGGACTAGTAACCCCTCTCTCACCCCTACAGAAGGACTAGTAACCCCACTCTCTCCCCATAGAGTGACTAGTAACCCCTCTCTCTCCCCATAGATGGACTAGTAACCCCTATCTCTCCCCACAGAGGGACTAGTAACCAATATCTCTCCCCTAAAGAGGGACTAGTAACCCCTCTCTTTCCCCTACAGAGGGACTAGTAACCCCTCTCTCTCCCCATAGAGGGACTAGTAACCCCTCTCTCTCCCCTAATGAGGGACTAGTAACCCCTCTCTCTCCCCCATAGAGGGACTAGTAACCCCTCTCTCTCCCCATAGAGGGACTAGTAAACCCTCTCTCTCCCCTACATAGGTACTAGTAACCCCTCTCTCTCCCCTACAGAGGGACTAGAACCCCCTTTCTCCCCTACAGAGGGACAAGTAACTCCTCTTTCTCCCCATAGACGTACTAGTAACCCCTCTCTCTCCCCTACAGAGGGACTAGTAACCCCTCTCTCTCCCCTACAGAGGGACTAGAACCCCCTTTCTCCCCTACAGAGGGACTAGAACCCCCTTTCTCCCCTACAGAGGGACTAGTAACCCCTCTCTCTCCCCTACAGAGGGACTAGAACCCCCTTTCTCCCCTACAGAGGGACTAGAACCCCCTTTCTCCCCTACAGAGGGACTAGTAACCCCTCTCTCTCCCCATAAAGGGACTAGTAACCCCTCTCTCTCCCCTACAGAGGGACTAGAACCCCCTTTCACCCCTACAGAGGGACTAGTAACCCCTCTCTCTCCCCATAGAGTGACTAGTAACCCCTCTCTCTCCCCATAGATGGACTAGTAACCCCTATCTGTACCCAAAGAGGGACTAGTAACCAATATCTCTCCCCTACAGAGGGACTAGTAACCCCTCTCTCTCCCCTACAGAGGGACTAGTAACCCCTCTCTCTCCCCATAGAGGGACTAGTAACCCCTCTCTCTCCCCTAATGAGGGACTAGTAACCCCTCTCTCTCCCCTACAGAGGGACTAGTAACCCCTCTCTCTCCCCATAGAGGGATTAGTAACCCCTCTCTCTCTCCTACAGAGGGACTATAACCCCCTTTCACCCCTACAGAAGGACTAGTAACCCCACTCTCTCCCCATAGAGTGACTAGTAACCCCTCTCTCTCCCCATAGATGGACTAGTAACCCCTATCTCTCCCCACAGAGGGACTAGTAATCAATATCTCTCCCCTAAAGAGGGACTAGTAACCCCTCTCTTTCCCCTACAGAGTGACTAGTAACCCCTCTCTCTCCCCATAGAGGGACTAGTAACCCCTCTCTCTCCCCTAATGAGGGACTAGTAACCCCTCTCTCTCCCCCATAGAGGGACTAGTAACCCCTCTCTCTCCCCATAGGGGGACTAGTAAACCCTCTCTCTCCCCTACATAGGTACTAGTAACCCCTCTCTCTCCCCTACAGAGGGACTAGAACCCCCTTTCTCCCCTACAGAGGGACTAGTAACTCCTCTTTCTCCCCATAGACAGACTAGTAACCCCTCTCTCTCCCCTACAGAGGGACTAGTAACCCCTCTCTCTCCCCATAAAGGGACTAGTAACCCCTCTCTCTCCCCTACAGAGGGACTAGAACCCCCTTTCACCCCTACAGAGGGACTAGTAACCCCTCTCTCTCCCCATAGAGTGACTAGTAACCCCTCTCTCTCCCCATAGATGGACTAGTAACCCCTATCTCTCCCCAAAGAGGGACTAGTAACCAATATCTCTCCCCTACAGAGGGACTAGTAACCCCTCTCTCTCCCCTACAGAGGGACTAGTAACCCCTCTCTCTCCCCATAGAGGGACTAGTAACCCCTCTCTCTCCCCTAATGAGGGACTAGTAACCCCTCTCTCACCCCTACAGAAGGACTAGTAACCCCACTCTCTCCCCATAGAGTGACTAGTAACCCCTCTCTCTCCCCATAGATGGACTAGTAACCCCTATCTCTCCCCACAGAGGGACTAGTAACCAATATCTCTCCCCTAAAGAGGGACTAGTAACCCCTCTCTTTCCCCTACAGAGGGACTAGTAACCCCTCTCTCTCCCCATAGAGGGACTAGTAACCCCTCTCTCTCCCCTAATGAGGGACTAGTAACCCCTCTCTCTCCCCCATAGAGGGACTAGTAACCCCTCTCTCTCCCCATAGAGGGACTAGTAAACCCTCTCTCTCCCCTACATAGGTACTAGTAACCCCTCTCTCTCCCCTACAGAGGGACTAGAACCTCCTTTCTCCCCTAAAGAGGGACTAGTAACTCCTCTTTCTCCCCATAGACAGACTAGTAACCCCTCTCTCTCCCCTACAGAGGGACTAGTAACCCCTCTCTCTCCCCTACAGACGGACTAGAACCCCCTTTCTCCCCTACAGAGGGACTAGTAACCCCTCTCTCTCCCCTACAGAGGGACTAGTAACCCCTCTCTCTCCCCTACAGAGGGACTAGAACCCCCTTTCTCCCCTACAGAGGGACTAGTAACTCCTCTTTCTCCCCATAGACAGACTAGTAACCCCTATATCTCCCCTACAGAGGGACTAGTAACCCCGCTCTCTCCCCTACAGAGGGACTAGAACCCCCTTTCTCCCCTACAGAGGGACTAGAACCCCCTTTCTCCCCTACAGAGGGACGAGTAAACCCCTCTCTCTCCCCACATAGGGACTAGTAACCCCTCTCTCTCCCCATAGAGGGACTAGTAACCCCTCTCTCTCCCCTACAGAGGGACTAGTAACCCCTCTCTCTCCCCTACAGAGGGACTAGAACCCCCTTTCTCCCCTACAGAGGGACTAGAACCCTCTTTCTCCCCTACAGAGAGACTAGAACCCCCTTTCTCCCCTACAGAGGGACGAGTAAACCCCTCTCTCTCCCCACATAGGGACTAGTAACCCCTCTCTCTCCCCATAGAGGTACTAGTAACCCCTCTCTCTCCCCTACAGAGGGACTAGTAACCCCTCTCTCTCCCCTACAGAGGGACTAGAACCCCCTTTCTCCCCTATAGAGGGACTAGAACCCCCTTTCTCCCCTACAGAGGGACTAGTAACCCCTCTCTCTCCCCATAGAGGGACTAGTAACCCCTCTCTCAATCCTACAGAGGGACTAGAACCCCCTTTCACCACTACAGAGGGACTAGTAACCCCACTCTCTCCCCATAGAGTGACTAGTAACCCCTCTCTCTCCCCATAGATGGACTAGTAACCCCTATCTCTCCCCACAGAGGGACTAGTAACCAATATCTCTCCCCTTCAGAGGGACTAGTAACCCCTCTCTTTCCCCTACAGAGGGACTAGTAACCCCTCTCTCTCCCCATAGAGGGACTAGTAACCCCTCTCTCTCCCCTAATGAGGGACTAGTAACCCCTCTCTCTCCCCCATAGAGGGACTAGTAACCCCTCTCTCTCCCCATAGAGGGACTAGTAAACCCTCTTTCTCCCCTACATAGGTACTAGTAACCCCTCTCTCTCCCCTACAGAGGGACTAGAACCCCCTTTCTCCCCTACAGAGGGACTAGTAACTCCTCTTTCTCCCCATAGACGTACTAGTAACCCCTCTCTCTCCCCTACAGAGGGACTAGTAACCCCTCTCTCTCCCCTACAGAGGGACTAGAACCCCCTTTCTCCCCTACAGAGGGACTAGAACCCCCTTTCTCCCCTACAGAGGGACGAGTAACCCCTCTCTCTCCCCATATAGAGACTAGTAACCCCTCTCTCTCCCCATAGAGGGACTAGTAACCCCTCTCTCTCCCCTACAGAGGGACTAGTAACCCCTCTATCTCCCCTACAGAGGGACTAGAACCCCCTTTCTCCCCTACAGAGGGACTAGAACCCCCTTTCTCCCCTACAGAGGGACTAGTAACCCCTCTCTCTCCCCATAAAGGGAGTAGTAACCCCTCTCTCTCCCCTACAGAGGGACTAGAACCCCCTTTCACCCCTACAGAGGGACTAGTAACCCCTCTCTCTCCCCATAGAGTGACTAGTAACCCCTCTCTCTCCCCATAGATGGACTAGTAACCCCTATCTCTCCCCAAAGAGGGACTAGTAACCAATATCTCTCCTCTACAGAGGGACCAGTAACCCCTCTCTCTCCCCTACAGAGGGACTAGTAACCCCTCTCTCTCCCCATAGAGGGACTAGTAACCCCTCTCTCTCCCCTAATGAGGGACTAGTAACCCCTCTCTCTCCCCTACAGAGGGACTAGTAACCCCTCTCTCTCCCCATAGAGGGATTAGTAACCCCTCTCTCTCTCCTACAGAGGGACTAGAACCCCCTTTCACCCCTACAGAAGGACTAGTAACCCCACTCTCTCCCCATAGAGTGACTAGTAACCCCTCTCTCTCCCCATAGATGGACTAGTAACCCCTATCTCTCCCCACAGAGGGACTAGTAACCAATATCTCTCCCCTAAAGAGGGACTAGTAACCCCTCTCTTTCCCCTACAGAGGGACTAGTAACCCCTCTCTCTCCCCATAGAGGGACTAGTAACCCCTCTCTCTCCCCTAATGAGGGACTAGTAACCCCTCTCTCTCCCCCATAGAGGGACTAGTAACCCCTCTCTCTCCCCATAGAGGGACTAGTAAACCCTCTCTCTCCCCTACATAGGTACTAGTAACCCCTCTCTCTCCCCTACAGAGGGACTAGAACCCCCTTTCTCCCCTACAGAGGGACTAGAACCCCCTTTCTCCCCTACAGAGGGACGAGTAACCCCTCTCTCTCCCCATATAGGGACTAGTAACCCCTCTCTCTCCCCATAGAGGGACTAGTAACCCCTCTCTCTCCCCTAAAGAGGGACTAGTAACCCCTCTCTCTCTCCTACAGAGGGACTAGAACCCCCTTTCACCCCTACAGAAGGACTAGTAACCCCTCTCTCTCCCCATAGAGTGACTAGTAACCCCTCTCTCTCCCCATAGATGGACTAGTAACCCCTCTCTCTCCCCTACAGAGGGTGAAGTAACCCCTCTCTCTCCCCATAGAGGGACTAGTAACCCCTCTCTCTCCCCATAGAGGGACTAGTAAACCCTCTCTCTCCCCTACAGAGGGACTAGTAACCCCTCTCTCTCCCCTACAGAGGGACTAGAACCCCCTTTCTCCCCTACAGAGGGACTAGTAACGCCTCTCTCTCCCCTACAGAGGGACTAGAACCCCCTTTCTCCCCTACAGAGGGACTAGTAACCCCTCTCTCTCCCCATAGAGTGACTAGTAACCCCTCTCTCTCCCCATAGATGGACTAGTAACCCCTCTCTCTCCCCTAATGAGGGACTAGTAACCCCTCTCTCTCCCCTACAGAGGGACTAGTAACCCCTCTCTCTCCCCATAGAGGGATTAGTAAACCCTCTCTCTCCCCATAGAGGGACTAGTAACCCCTCTCTCCCCCCATAGAAGGACTAGTAACCCCTCTCTCTCCCCATAGAGGGACTAGTAACCCCTCTCTCTCCCCTACAGAGGGACTCGTAACCCCTCTCTCTCCCCTACAGAGGGACTAGTAACCCCTCTCTCTCCCCTACAGAGGGACTAGTAACCCCTCTCTCTCCCCATAGAGGGACTAGTAACCCCTCTCTCCCCATTGAGGGACAAGTAACCCCTCTCTCTCCCCTACAGAGGGACTCGTAACCCCTCTCTCTCCCCTACAGAGGGACTAGTAACCCCTCTCTATCCCCATAGAGGGACTAGTAACCCCTCTCTCTCCCCTACAGAGGGACTAGAACCCCCTTTCACCCCTACAGAAGGACAAATAACCCCTCTCTCTCCCCATAGAGTGACTAGTAACCCCTCTCTCTCCCCATAGATGGACTAGTAACCCCTATCTCTCCCCACAGAGGGACTAGTAACCAATATCTCTCCCCTACAGAGGGACTAGTAACCCCTCTCTTTCCCCTACAGAGGGACTAGTAACCCCTCTCTCTCCCCATAGAGGGACTAGTAACCCCTCTCTCTCCCCTAATGAGGGACTAGTAACCCCTCTCTCTCCCCTACAGAATGACTAGTAACCCCTCTCTCTCCCCATAGAGGGATTAGTAAACCCTCTCGCTCCCCATAGAGAGACTAGTAACCCCTCTCTCTCCCCTACAGAGAGTGTAGTAACCCCTCTCTCTCCCCATAGAGGGACTAGTAAACCCTCTCTCTCCCCTACAGAGGGACTAGTAACCCCTCTCTCTCCCCTACAGAGGGACTAGAACCCCCTTTCTCCCCTACAGAGGGATTAGTAAACCCTCTCTCTTCCCATAGAGGGACTAGTAACCCCTCTCTCCCCCCATAGAAGGACTAGTAACCCCTCTCTCTCCCCATAGAGGGACTAGTAACCCCTCTCTCTCCCCTACAGAGGGACTCGTAACCCCTCTCTCTCCCCTACAGAGGGACTAGTAACCCCTCTCTCTCCCCTACATAGGGACTAGTAACCCCTCTCTCTCCCCATAGAGGGATTAGTAACCCCTCTCTCCCCATTGAGGGACAAGTAACCCCTCTCTCTCCCCTACAGAGGGACTCGTAACCCCTCTCTCTCCCCTACAGAGGGACTAGTAACCCCTCTCTCTCCCCATAAATTGATTAGTAACCCCTCTCTCTCCCCTACAGAGGGACTAGAACCCCCTTTCACCCCTACAGAAGGACTAGTAACCCCTCTCTCTCCCCATAGAGTGACTAGTAACCCCTCTCTCTCCCCATAGATGGACTTGTAACCCCTATCTCTCCCCACAGAGGGACTAGTAACCAATATATCTCCCCTACAGAGGGACTAGTAACCCCTCTCTTTCCCCTACAGAGGGACTAGTAACCCCTCTCTCTCCCCATAGAGGGACTAGTAACCCCTCTCTCTCCACTAATGAGGGACTAGTAACCCCTCTCTCTCCCCTACAGAGGGACTAGTAACCCCTCTCTCTCCCCATAGAGGGATTAGTAAACCCTCTCTCTCCCCATAGAGGGACTAGTAACCCCTCTCTCTCCCCTACAGAGGGTGTAGTAACCCCTCTCTCTCCCCATAGAGGGACTAGTAAACCCTCTCTCTCCCCTACAGAGGGACTAGTAACCCCTCTCTCTCCCCTACAGAGGGACTAGAACCCCCTTTCTCCCCTACAGAGGGACTAGTAACTCCACTTTCTCCCCATAGACGGACTAGTAACCCCTCTCTCTCCCCTACAGAGGGACTAGTAACCCCTCTCTCTCCCCTACAGAGGGACTAGAACCCCCTTTCTCTCCTACAGAGGGACTAGTAACTCCTCTTTCTCCCCATAGACGGACTAGTAACCCCTCTCTCTCCCCTACAGAGGGACTAGTAACCCCTCTCTCTCCCCTACAGAGGGACTAGAACCCCCTTTCTCCCCTACAGAGGGACTAGAACCCCCTTTCTCCCCTACAGAGGGACGAGTAACCTCTCTCTCTCCCCATATAGGGACTAGTAACCCCTCTCTCTCCCCATAAAGGACTAGTAACCCCTCTCTCTCCCCTACAGAGGGACTAGTAACCCCTCTCTCTCCCCTACAGAGGGACTAGAACCCCCTTTCTCCCCTACAGAGGGACTAGAACCCCCTCTCTCTACCCTACAGAGGGACTAGAACCCCCTTTCTCCCATACAGAGGGACTAGTAACCCCTCTCTCTCCCCATAGAGGGACTAGTAACCCCTCTCTCTCCCCTACAGAGGGACTAGAACCCCCTTTCACCCCTACAGAGGGACTAGTAACCCCTCTCTCTCCCCATAGAGGGATTAGTAAACCCTCTCTCTCCCCATAGAGGGACTAGTAACCCCTCTCTCTCCCCTACAGAGGGTGAAGTAACCCCTCTCTCTCCCCATAGAGGGACTAGTAACCCCTCTCTCTCCCCATAGAGGGACTAGTAAACCCTCTCTCTCCCCTACAGAGGGACTAGTAACCCCTCTCTCTCCCCTACAGAGGGACTAGAACCCCCTTTCTCCCCTACAGAGGGACTAGTAACCCCTCTCTCTCCCCTACAGAGGGACTAGAACCCCCTTTCTCCCCTACAGAGGGACTAGTAACCCCTCTCTCTCCCCTACAGAGGGACTAGAACCCCCTTTCACCCCTACAGAGGGACTAGTAACCCCTCTCTCTCCCCATAGAGTGACTAGTAACCCCTCTCTCTCCCCATAGAGGGACTAGTAACCCCTCTCTCTCCCCATAGAGGGACTAGTGACTCCTCTTTCTCCCCATAGACGGACTAGTAACCCCTCTCTCCCCTACAGAGGGACTAGTAACCCCTCTCTCTCCCCTACAGAGGGACTAGAACCCCCTTTCACCCCTACAGAGGGACTAGTAACCCCTCTCTCTCCCCATAGAGTGACTAGTAACCCCTCTCTCTCCCCATAGAGGGACTAGTAACCCCTCTCTCTCCCCATAGAGGGACTAGTGACTCCTCTTTCTCCCCATAGACGGACTAGTAACCCCTCTCTCTCCCCTACAGAGGGACTAGTAACCCCTCTCTCTCCCCATAGAGGGTCTAGTAACCCCTCTCTCTCCCCTACAGAGGGACTAGAACCCCCTTTCTCCCCTACAGAGGGAGTAGTAATCCCTCTCTCTCCCCATAGAGGGACTAGTAACCCCTCTCTCTCCCCATAGAGGGACTAGTAACCCCTCTCTCTCCCCATAGACGAGTAGTAACCCCTCTCTCTCCCCATAGAGGGACTAGTAACCCCTTGCTCTCCCCTACAGAGGGACTAGAACCCCCTTTCTCCCCTACAGAGGGACTAGTAACCCCTATATCTCCCCTGCAGAGGGACTAGAACCCCCTTTCTCCCCTACAGAGGGACTAGTAACCCCTATATCTCCCCTACAGAGGGACTAGAACTCCCTTTCTCCCCTACAGAGGGACTAGTAACCCCTCTCTCTCCCCATAGAGGGACTAGTAAACCCTCTCTCTCCCCTACCGAGGGACTAGTAACCCCTCTCTCTCTCCCCTACAGAGGGACTAGAACCCCCTTTCTCCCCTGCAGAGGGACTCGTAACCCCTCTCTCTCCCCTACAAAGGGACAAGTAACCCCTCTCTCTCCCCTACAGAGTGACTAGAACTCCCTTTCTCCCCTACAGAGGGACAAGTAACCACTCTCTATCCCCATAGAGGGACTAGTAACCCCTCTCTCTCTCCTACAGAGGAACTAGTAACTCCTCTTTCTCCCAATAGACGGACTAGTAACCCCTCTCTCTCCCCTACAGAGGGACTAGTAACCCCTCTCTCTCCCCTACAGAGGGACTAGAACCCCCTTTCTCCCCTACAGAGGGACTAGTAACTCCTCTTTCTCCCCATAGACGGACTAGTAACCCCTCTCTCTCCCCTACAGAGGGACTAGTAACCCCTCTCTCTCCCCTACAGAGGGACTAGAACCCCCTTTCTCCCCTACAGAGGGACTAGTAACTCCTCTTTCTCCCCATATAGGGACTAGTAACTCCTCTCTCTCCCCATAAAGGACTAGTAACCCCTCTCTCTCCCCTACAGAGGGACTAGTAACCCCTCTCTCTCCCCATAGAGGGACTAGTAACCCCTCTCTCCCCATTGAGGGACAAGTAACCCCTCTCTCTCCCCTACAGAGGGACTCGTAACCCCTCTCTCTCCCCTACAGAGGGACTAGTAACCCCTCTCTATCCCCATAGAGGGACTAGTAACCCCTCTCTCTCCCCTACAGAGGGACTAGAACCCCCTTTCACCCCTACAGAAGGACAAATAACCCCTCTCTCTCCCCATAGAGTGACTAGTAACCCCTCTCTCTCCCCATAGATGGACTAGTAACCCCTATCTCTCCCCACAGAGGGACTAGTAACCAATATCTCTCCCCTACAGAGGGACTAGTAACCCCTCTCTTTCCCCTACAGAGGGACTAGTAACCCCTCTCTCTCCCCATAGAGGGACTAGTAACCCCTCTCTCTCCCCTAATGAGGGACTAGTAACCCCTCTCTCTCCCCTACAGAATGACTAGTAACCCCTCTCTCTCCCCATAGAGGGATTAGTAAACCCTCTCGCTCCCCATAGAGAGACTAGTAACCCCTCTCTCTCCCCTACAGAGAGTGTAGTAACCCCTCTCTCTCCCCATAGAGGGACTAGTAAACCCTCTCTCTCCCCTACAGAGGGACTAGTAACCCCTCTCTCTCCCCTACAGAGGGACTAGAACCCCCTTTCTCCCCTACAGAGGGATTAGTAAACCCTCTCTCTTCCCATAGAGGGACTAGTAACCCCTCTCTCCCCCCATAGAAGGACTAGTAACCCCTCTCTCTCCCCATAGAGGGACTAGTAACCCCTCTCTCTCCCCTACAGAGGGACTCGTAACCCCTCTCTCTCCCCTACAGAGGGACTAGTAACCCCTCTCTCTCCCCTACATAGGGACTAGTAACCCCTCTCTCTCCCCATAGAGGGATTAGTAACCCCTCTCTCCCCATTGAGGGACAAGTAACCCCTCTCTCTCCCCTACAGAGGGACTCGTAACCCCTCTCTCTCCCCTACAGAGGGACTAGTAACCCCTCTCTCTCCCCATAAATTGATTAGTAACCCCTCTCTCTCCCCTACAGAGGGACTAGAACCCCCTTTCACCCCTACAGAAGGACTAGTAACCCCTCTCTCTCCCCATAGAGTGACTAGTAACCCCTCTCTCTCCCCATAGATGGACTTGTAACCCCTATCTCTCCCCACAGAGGGACTAGTAACCAATATATCTCCCCTACAGAGGGACTAGTAACCCCTCTATTTCCCCTACAGAGGGACTAGTAACCCCTCTCTCTCCCCATAGAGGGACTAGTAACCCCTCTCTCTCCACTAATGAGGGACTAGTAACCCCTCTCTCTCCCCTACAGAGGGACTAGTAACCCCTCTCTCTCCCCATAGAGGGATTAGTAAACCCTCTCTCTCCCCATAGAGGGACTAGTAACCCCTCTCTCTCCCCTACAGAGGGTGTAGTAACCCCTCTCTCTCCCCATAGAGGGACTAGTAAACCCTCTCTCTCCCCTACAGAGGGACTAGTAACCCCTCTCTCTCCCCTACAGAGGGACTAGAACCCCCTTTCTCCCCTACAGAGGGACTAGTAACTCCTCTTTCTCCCCATAGACGGACTAGTAACCCCTCTCTCTCCCCTACATAGGGACTAGTAACCCCTCTCTCTCCCCTACAGAGGGACTAGAACCCCCTTTCTCTCCTACAGAGGGACTAGTAACTCCTCTTTCTCCCCATAGACGGACTAGTAACCCCTCTCTCTCCCCTACAGAGGGACTAGTAACCCCTCTCTCTCCCCTACAGAGGGACTAGAACCCCCTTTCTCCCCTACAGAGGGACTAGAACCCCCTTTCTCCCCTACAGAGGGACGAGTAACCTCTCTCTCTCCCCATATAGGGACTAGTAACCCCTCTCTCTCCCCATAAAGGACTAGTAACCCCTCTCTCTCCCCTACAGAGGGACTAGTAACCCCTCTCTCTCCCCTACAGAGGGTCTAGAACCCCCTTTCTCCCCTACAGAGGGACTAGAACCCCCTCTCTCTACCCTACAGAGGGACTAGAACCCCCTTTCTCCCATACAGAGGGACTAGTAACCCCTCTCTCTCCCCATAGAGGGACTAGTAACCCCTCTCTCTCCCCTACAGAGGGACTAGAACCCCCTTTCACCCCTACAGAGGGACTAGTAACCCCTCTCTCTCCCCATAGAGGGATTAGTAAACCCTCTCTCTCCCCATAGAGGGACTAGTAACCCCTCTCTCTCCCCTACAGAGGGTGAAGTAACCCCTCTCTCTCCCCATAGAGGGACTAGTAACCCCTCTCTCTCCCCATAGAGGGACTAGTAAACCCTCTCTCTCCCCTACAGAGGGACTAGTAACCCCTCTCTCTCCCCTACAGAGGGACTAGAACCCCCTTTCTCCCCTACAGAGGGACTAGTAACCCCTCTCTCTCCCCTACAGAGGGACTAGAACCCCCTTTCTCCCCTACAGAGGGACTAGTAACCCCTCTCTCTCCCCTACAGAGGGACTAGAACCCCCTTTCACTCCTACAGAGGGACTAGTAACCCCTCTCTCTCCCCATAGAGTAACTAGTAACCCCTCTCTCTCCCCATAGAGGGACTAGTAACCCCTCTCTCTCCCCATAGAGGGACTAGTGACTCCTCTTTCTCCCCATAGACGGACTAGTAACCCCTCTCTCCCCTACAGAGGGACTAGTAACCCCTCTCTCTCCCCTACAGAGGGACTAGAACCCCCTTTCACCCCTACAGAGGGACTAGTAACCCCTCTCTCTCCCCATAGAGTGACTAGTAACCCCTCTCTCTCCCCATAGAGGGACTAGTAACCCCTCTCTCTCCCCATAGAGGGACTAGTGACTCCTCTTTCTCCCCATAGACGGACTAGTAAAACCTCTCTCTCCCCTACAGAGGGACTAGTAACCCCTCTCTCTCCCCATAGAGGGTCTAGTAACCCCTCTCTCTCCCCTACAGAGGGACTATAACCCCCTTTCTCCCCTACAGAGGGAGTAGTAATCCCTCTCTCTCCCCATAGAGGGACTAGTAACCCCTCTCTCTCCCCATAGAGGGACTAGTAACCCCTCTCTCTCCCCATAGACGAGTAGTAACCCCTCTCTCTCCCCATAGAGGGACTAGTAACCCCTTGCTCTCCCCTACAGAGGGACTAGAACCCCCTTTCTCCCCTACAGAGGGACTAGTAACCCCTATATCTCCCCTGCAGAGGGACTAGAACCCCCTTTCTCCCCTACAGAGGGACTAGTAACCCCTATATCTCCCCTACAGAGGGACTAGAACTCCCTTTCTCCCCTACAGAGGGACTAGTAACCCCTCTCTCTCCCCATAGAGGGACTAGTAAACCCTCTCTCTCCCCTACCGAGGGACTAGTAACCCCTCTCTCTCTCCCCTACAGAGGGACTAGAACCCCCTTTCTCCCCTGCAGAGGGACTCGTAACCCCTCTCTCTCCCCTACAAAGGGACAAGTAACCCCTCTCTCTCCCCTACAGAGGGACTAGAACTCCCTTTCTCCCCTACAGAGGGACAAGTAACCACTCTCTATCCCCATAGAGGGACTAGTAACCCCTCTCTCTCTCCTACAGAGGAACTAGTAACTCCTCTTTCTCCCAATAGACGGACTAGTAACCCCTCTCTCTCCCCTACAGAGGGACTAGTAACCCCTCTCTCTCCCCTACAGAGGGACTAGAACCCCCTTTCTCCCCTACAGAGGGACTAGTAACTCCTCTTTCTCCCCATAGACGGACTAGTAACCCCTCTCTCTCCCCTACAGAGGGACTAGTAACCCCTCTCTCTCCCCTACAGAGGGACTAGAACCCCCATTCTCCCCTACAGAGGGACTAAAACCCCCTTTCTCCCCTACAGAGGGACGAGTAACCCCTCTCTCTCCCCATATAGGGACTAGTAACTCCTCTCTCTCCCCATAAAGGACTAGTAACCCCTCTCTCTCCCCTACAGAGGGACTAGTAACCCCTCTCTCTCCCCTATAGAGGGACTAGAACCCCCTTTCTGCCCTACAGAGGGACTAGAACCCCCTCTCTCTCCCCTACAGAGGTACTAGAACCCCCTTTCACCCCTACAGAGGGACTAGTAACCCCTCTCTCTCCCCATAGAGGGATTAGTAAACCCTCTCTCTCCCCATAGAGGGACTAGTAACCCCTCTATCTCCCCTACAGAGGGTGAAGTAACCCCTCTCTCTCCCCATAGAGGGACTAGTAACCCCTCTCTCTCCCCATAGAGGGACTAGTAAACCCTCTCTCTCCCCTACAGAGGGACTAGTAACCCCTCTCTCTCCCCTACAGAGGGACTAGAACCCCCTTTCTCCCCTACAGAGGGACTAGTAACCCCTCTCTCTCCCCTACAGAGGGACTAGAACCCCCTTTCTCCCCTACACAGGGACTAGTAATCCCTCTCTCTCCCCTACAGATTGACTAGAACCACCTTTCACCCCTACAGAGGGACTAGTAACCCCTCTCTCTCCCCATAGAGTGACTAGTAACCCCTCTCTCTCCCCATAGAGTGACTAGTAACTCCTATCTCTCCCCATAGAGGGACTAGTAACCCCTCTCTCTCCCCATAGAGGGACTAGTGACTCCTCTTTCTCCCCATAGAAGGACTAGTAACCCCTCTCTCTCCCCTACAGAGGGACTAGTAACCCCTCTCTCTCCCCTACAGAGGGAGTAGTAACCCCTCTCTCTCCCCATAGAGGGACTAGTAACCCCTCTCTCTCCCCATAGAGGGACTAGTAACCCCTCTCCCCATAGACGACTAGTAACCCCTCTCTCTCCCCATAGAGGGACTAGTAACCCCTCTC
Organism: Oncorhynchus clarkii lewisi; assembly: GCF_045791955.1. NCBI lineage: Eukaryota > Metazoa > Chordata > Actinopteri > Salmoniformes > Salmonidae > Oncorhynchus > Oncorhynchus clarkii. The sequence continues at coordinate 3,212,266 of NC_092176.1, read as the reverse complement.
TCTCCCCTACAGAGGGACTAGAACCCCCTTTCTCCCCTACAGAGGGACTAGTAACCCCTCTCTCTCCCCTGCAGAGGGTCTAGAACCCCCTTTCTCCCCTACAGAGGGACTAGAACTCCCTTTCTCCCCTACAGAGAGACTAGTAACCCCTCTCTCTCCCCATAGAGGGACTAGTAAACCCTCTCTCTCCCCTACCGAGGGACTAGTAACCCCTCTCTCTCCCCTACAGAGGGACTAGAACCCCCTTTCTCCCCTGCAGAGGGACTCGTAACCCCTCTCTCTCCCCTACAGAGGGACTAGTAACCCCTCTCTCTCCCCTACAGAGGGACTAGAACTCCCTTTCTCCCCTACAGAGGGACAAGTAACCACTCTCTCTCCCCATAGAGGGACTAGTAACCCCTCTCTCTCTCCTACAGAGGAACTAGTAACCCCTCTCTCTCCCCTTACAGAGCGACTAGAACCCCCTTTCTCCCCTACAGAGGGACTAGAACCCCCTTTCTCCCCTACAGAGGGACTAGTAACCCCTCTCTCTCCCCATAGAGGGACTAGTAACCCCTCTCTCTCCCCTACAGAGGGACTAGAACCCCCTTTCACCCCTACAGAGGGACTAGTAACCCCTCTCTCTCCCCATAGAGGGACTAGTGACTCCTCTTTCTCCCCATAGACGGACTAGTAACCCCTCTCTCCCCTACAGAGGGACTAGTAACCCCTCTCTCTCCCCTACAGAGGGACTAGAACCCCCTTTCTCCCCTACAGAGGGACTAGTAACCCCTCTCTCTCCCCTACAGAGGGACTAGAACCCCCTTTCACCCCTACAGAGGGACTAGTAACCCCTCTCTCTCCCCATAGAGTGACTAGTAACCCCTCTCTCTCCCCATAGAGGGACTAGTAACCCCTCTCTCTCCCCATAGAGGGACTAGTGACCCCTCTCTCTCCCCATAGAGGGTCTAGTAACCCCTCTCTCTCCCCTACAGAGGGACTAGAACCCCCTTTCTCCCCTACAGAGGGAGTAGTAATCCCTCTCTCTCCCCATAGAGGGACTAGTAACCCCTCTCTCTCCCCATAGAGGGACTAGTAACCCCTCTCTCTCCCCATAGACGAGTAGTAACCCCTCTCTCTCCCCATAGAGGGACTAGTAACCCCTCTCTCTCCCCTACAGAGGGACTAGAACCCCCTTTTTTTCCCCTGCAGAGGGACTCGTAACCCCTCTCTCTCCCCTACAGAGGGACTAGTAACCCCTCTCTCTCCCCTACAGAGGGACTAGAACTCCCTTTCTCCCCTACAGAGGGACAAGTAACCACTCTCTCTCCCCATAGAGGGACTAGTTACCCCTCTCTCTCTCCTACAGAGGAACTAGTAACCCCTCTCTCTCCCCTTACAGAGGGACTAGAACCCCCTTTCTCCCCTACAGAGGGACTAGAACCCCCTTTCTCCCCTACAGAGGGACTAGTAACCCCTCTCTCTCCCCATAGAGGGACTAGTAACCCCTCTCTCTCCCCTACAGAGGGACTAGAACCCCCTTTCACCCCTACAGAGGGACTAGTAACCCCTCTCTCTCCCCATAGAGGGACTAGTGACTCCTCTTTCTCCCCATAGACGGACTAGTAACCCCTCTCTCCCCTACAGAGGGACTAGTAACCCCTCTCTCTCCCCTACAGAGGGACTAGAACCCCCTTTCTCCCCTACAGAGGGACTAGTAACCCCTCTCTCTCCCCTACAGAGGGACTAGAACCCCCTTTCACCCCTACAGAGGGACTAGTAACCCCTCTCTCTCCCCATAGAGTGACTAGTAACCCCTCTCTCTCCCCATAGATGGACTAGTAACCCCTCTCTCTCCCCATAGAGGGACTAGTGACTCCTCTTTCTCCCCATAGACGGACTAGTAACCCCTCTCTCTCCCCTACAGAGGGACTAGTAACCCCTCTCTCTCCCCATAGAGGGTCTAGTAACCCCTCTCTCTCCCCTACAGAGGGACTAGAACCCCCTTTCTCCCCTACAGAGGGAGTAGTAATCCCTCTCTCTCCCCATAGAGGGACTAGTAACCCCTCTCTCTCCCCATAGACGAGTAGTAACCCCTCTCTCTCCCCATAGAGGGACTAGTAACCCCTTGCTCTCCCCTACAGAGGGACTAGAACCCCCTTTCTCCCCTACAGAGGGACTAGTAACCCCTATATCTCCCCTGCAGAGGGACTAGAACCCCCTTTCTCCCCTACAGAGGGACTAGTAACCCCTATATCTCCCCTACAGAGGGACTTGTAACCCCTCTCTCTCCCCATAGAGGGACTAGTAACTCCTCTCTCTCCCCATAAAGGACTAGTAACCCCTCTCTCTCCCCTACAGAGGGACTAGTAACCCCTCTCTCTCCCCTACAGAGGGACTAGAACCCCCTTTCTGCCCTACAGAGGGACTAGAACCCCCTCTCTCTCCCCTACAGAGGGACTAGAACCCCCTTTCACCCCTACAGAGGGACTAGTAACCCCTCTCTCTCCCCATAGAGGGACTAGTAAACCCTCTCTCTCCCCTACAGAGGGACTAGTAACCCCTCTCTCTCCCCTACAGAGGGACTAGAACCCCCTTTCTCCCCTACAGAGGGACTAGAACCCCCTTTCTCCCCTACACAGGGACTAGTAATCCCTCTCTCTCCCCTACAGATTGACTAGAACCACCTTTCACCCCTACAGAGGGACAGTAACCCCTCTCTCTCCCCATAGAGGACTAGTAACCCCTCTCTCTCCCCATAGAGTAACCCCTCTCTCTCCCCATAGAGGGACTAGTAACCCCTCTCTCTCCCCATAGAGGGACTAGTGACTCCTCTTTCTCCCCATAGAAGGACTAGTAACCCCTCTCTCTCCCCTACAGAGGGACTAGTAACCCCTCTCTCTCCCCATAGAGGGTCTAGTAACCCCTCTCTCTCCCCTACAGAGGGACTAGTAACCCCTCTCTCTCCCCATAGAGGGACTAGTAACCCCTCTCTCTCCCCATAGAGGGACTAGTAACCCCTCTCCCCATAGACGACTAGTAACCCCTCTCTCTCCCCATAGAGGGACTAGTAACCCCTCTCTCTCCCCTACAGAGGGACTAGAACCCCCTTTCTCCCCTACAGAGGGACTAGTAACCCCTCTCTCTCCCCTGCAGAGGGTCTAGAACCCCCTTTCTCCCCTACAGAGGGACTAGAACTCCCTTTCTCCCCTACAGAGAGACTAGTAACCCCTCTCTCTCCCCATAGAGGGACTAGTAAACCCTCTCTCTCCCCTACCGAGGGACTAGTAACCCCTCTCTCTCCCCTACAGAGGGACTAGAACCCCCTTTCTCCCCTGCAGAGGGACTCGTAACCCCTCTCTCTCCCCTACAGAGGGACTAGTAACCCCTCTCTCTCCCCTACAGAGGGACTAGAACTCCCTTTCTCCCCTACAGAGGGACAAGTAACCACTCTCTCTCCCCATAGAGGGACTAGTAACCCCTCTCTCTCTCCTACAGAGGAACTAGTAACCCCTCTCTCTCCCCTTACAGAGGGACTAGAACCCCCTTTCTCCCCTACAGAGGGACTAGAACCCCCTTTCTCCCCTACAGAGGGACTAGTAACCCCTCTCTCTCCCCATAGAGGGACTAGTAACCCCTCTCTCTCCCCTACAGAGGGACTAGAACCCCCTTTCACCCCTACAGAGGGACTAGTAACCCCTCTCTCTCCACATAGAGTGACTAGTAACCCCTCTCTCTCCCCATAGAGGGACTAGTAACCCCTCTCTCTCCCCTACAGAGGGACTAGAACCCCCTTTCACCCCTACAGTGGGACTAGTAACCCCTCTCTCTCCGCATAGAGTGACTAGTAACCCCTCTCTCTCCCCTTTGAGGGACTAGTAACCCCTCTCTCTCCCCTACAGAGGGACTAGTAACCCCCTTTCTCCCCTACAGAGGGAGTAGAACCCATCTCTCTCCCCATAGAGGGAGTAGAACCCCATCTCTCTCCCCATAGACGGACTAGTAACCCCTCTCTCTCCCCATAGAGGGACTAGTAACCCCTCTCTCTCCCCTACAGAGGGACTAGAACCCTCTTTCTCCCCTACAGAGGGACTATAAACCCCTCTCTCTCCCCTACAGAGGGACTAGTAACCCCTATCTCTCCCCTGCAGAGGGTCTAGAACCCCCTTTCTACCCTACAGAGGGACTAGTACTCCCTTTCTCCCCTACAGAGGGACTAGTAACCCCTCTCTCTCCCCATAGAGGGACTAGTAACCCCTCTCTCTCCCCTACAGAGGGACTAATAACCCCTCTCTCTCCCCTACAGAGGGACTAGAACCCCCTTACTCCCCTGCAGAGGGACTCGTAACCCCTCTCTCTCCCCTACAGAGGGACTAGAACCCCATTTCTCCTCTACAGAGGGACTAGAACTCCCTTTCTCCCCTACAGAGGGATGAGTAACCACTCTCTCTCCCCATAGAGGGACTAGTAACCCCTCTCTCTCCCCTACAGAGGTAATAGTAACCCCTCTCTCTCCCCTTACAGAGGGACTAGAACCCCCTTTCTCCCCTACAGAGGGACTATTAACCCCTCTCTCTCGCCTACAGAGGGACTAGAACCCCCTCTCTCTCCCCTGCAGAGGGTCTAGAACCCCCTTTCTCCCCTACAGAGGGACTAGTACTCCCTTTCTCACCTACAGAGGGACTAGTAACCCCTCTCTCTCCCCATAGAGGGACTAGTAAACCCTCTCTCTCCCCTACAGAGGGACTAGTAACCCCTCTCTCTCCCCTACAGAGGGACTAGAACCCCCTTTCTCCCTTACAGAGGGACTAGTAACTCCTTTTTCTCCCCATAGACGGACTAGTAACCCCTCTCTCTCCCCTACAGAGGGACTAGTAAACCCTCTCTCTCCCCTACAGAGGGACTAGAACCCCCTTACTCCCCTGCAGAGGGACTCGTAACCCCTCTCTCTCCCCTACAGAGGGACTTGTAACCCCTCTCTCTCCCCTACAGAGGGACTAGAACCCCCTTTCTCCCCTACAGAGGGACTAGAACCCCCTTTCTCCCCTACAGAGGGACGAGTAAAACCCTCTCTCTCCCCACATAGGGACTAGTAACCCCTCTCTCTCCCCTACAGAGGGACTAGTAACCCCCCTCTCTCCCCTACAGAGTGACTAGAACCCCCTTTATCCCCTACAGAGGGACTAGATCCCCCTTTCTCCCCTACAGAGGGACTAGTAACCCCTCTCTCTCCCCATAGAGGGACTAGTAACCCCTCTCTCTCCCCTACAGAGGGACTAGAACCCCCTTTCACCCTTACAGAGGGACTAGTAACCCCTCTCTCTCCCCATAGAGTGACTAGTAACCCCTATCTCTCCCCACAGAGGGACTAGTAATCAATATCTCTCCCCTACAGAGGGACTAGTAACCCCTCTCTTTCCCCTACAGAGGGACTAGTAACCCCTCTCTCTCCCCATAGAGGGACTAGTAACCCCTCTCTCTCCCCATAGAGGGACTAGTAACCCCTCTCTCTCCCCATAGAGGGACTAGAACCCCATTCGCTCCCCATAGAGGGACTAGTAACCCCTCTCTCTCCCCACAGAGGGACTAGTAACCCCTATCTCTCCCCATAGAGGGACTAGTAACCCCTCTCTCTCCCCTTAGAAGGACTAGTAACCCCTCTCTCTCCCCATAGACGACTAGTAACCCCTCTCTCTCCCCATAGAGGGACTAGTAACCCCTCTCTCTCCCCTACAGAGGGACTAGAACCCCCTTTCTCCCCTACAGAGGGACTAGTAACCCCTCTCTCTCCCCTACAGAGGGACTAGTAACCCCTCTCTCTCCCCTACAGAGGGACTAGAACCCCCTTTCTCCCCTACAGAGGGACTAGAACCCCCTTTCTCCCCTACAGAGGGACGAGTAAACCCCTCTCTCTCCCCACATAGGGACTAGTAACCCCTCTCTCTCCCCATAGAGGGACTAGTAACCCCTCTCTCTCCCCTACAGAGGGACTAGTAACCCCCCTCTCTCCCCTACAGAGTGACTAGAACCCCCTTTATCCACTACAGAGGGACTAGATCCCCCTTTCTCCCCTACAGATGGACTAGTAACCCCTCTCTCTCCCCATAGAGGGACTAGTAACCCCTCTCTCTCCCCTACAGAGGGACTAGAACCCCCTTTCACCCTTACAGAGGGACTAGTAACCCCTCTCTCTCCCCATAGAGTGACTAGTAACCCCTATCTCTCCCCACAGAGGGACTAGTAATCAATATCTCTCCCCTACAGAGGGACTAGTAACCCCTCTCTTTCCCCTACAGAGGGACTAGTAACCCCTCTCTCTCCCCATAGAGGGACTAGTAACCCCTCTCTCTCCCCATAGAGGGACTAGTAACCCCTCTCTCTCCCCATAGAGGGACTAGAACCCATTCGCTCCCCATAGAGGGACTAGTAACACCTCTCTCTCCCCACAGAGGGACTAGTAACCCCTATCTCTCCCCATAGAGGGACTAGTAACCCCTCTCTCTCCCCTTAGAAGGACTAGTAACCCCTCTTTCTCCCCATAGACGACTAGTAACCCCTCTCTCTCCCCATAGAGGGACTAGTAACCCCTCTCTCTCCCCTACAGAGGGACTAGAACCCCCTTTCTCCCCTACAGAGGGACTAGTAACCCCTCTCTCTCCCCTACAGAGGGACTAGTAACCCCTCTCTCTCCCCTACAGAGGGACTAGAACCCCCTTACTCCCCTGCAGAGGGACTCGTAACCCCTCTCTCTCCCCTACAGAGGGACTTGTAACCCCTCTCTCTCCCCTACAGAGGGACTAGAACCCCCTTTCTCCCCTACAGAGGGACTAGAACCCCCTTTCTTCCCTACAGAGGGACGAGTAAACCCCTCTCTCTCACCACATAGGGACTAGTAACCCCTCTCTCTCCCCATAGAGGGACTAGTAACCCCTCTCTCTCCCCTACAGAGGGACTAGTAACCCCCCTCTCTCCCCTACAGAGGGACTAGAACCCCCTTTATCCCCTACAGAGGGACTAGATCCCCCTTTCTCCCCTACAGAGGGACTAGTAACCCCTCTCTCTCCCCATAGAGGGACTAGTAACCCCTCTCTCTCCCCTACAGAGGGACTAGAACCCCTTTTCACCCTTACAGAGGGACTAGTAACCCCTCTCTCTCCCCATAGAGTGACTAGTAACCCCTATCTCTCCCCACAGAGGGACTAGTAATCAATATCTCTCCCCTACAGAGGGACTAGTAACCCCTCTCTTTCCCCTACAGAGGGACTAGTAACCCCTCTCTCTCCCCATAGAGGGACTAGTAACCCCTCTCTCTCCCCATAGAGGGACTAGTAACCCCTCTCTCTCCCCATAGAGGGACTAGAACCCCTCTCGCTCCCCATAGAGGGACTAGTAACCCCTCTCTCTCCCCACAGAGGGACTAGTAAACCCTCTCTCTCCCCTACCGAGGGACTAGTAACCCCTCTCTCTCCCCTACAGAGGGACTAGAACCCCCTTTCTCCCCTGCAGAGGGACTCGTAACCCCTCTCTCTCCCCTACAGAGGGACTAGTAACCCCTCTCTCTCCCCTACAGAGGGACTAGAACTCCCTTTCTCCCCTACAGAGGGACAAGTAACCACTCTCTCTCCCCATAGAGGGACTAGTAACCCCTCTCTCTCTCCTACAGAGGAACTAGTAACCCCTCTCTCTCCCCTTACAGAGGGACTAGAACCCCCTTTCTCCCCTACAGAGGGACTAGAACCCCCTTTCTCCCCTACAGAGGGACTAGTAACCCCTCTCTCTCCCCATAGAGGGACTAGTAACCCCTCTCTCTCCCCTACAGAGGGACTAGAACCCCCTTTCACCCCTACAGAGGGACTAGTAACCCCTCTCTCTCCACATAGAGTGACTAGTAACCCCTCTCTCTCCCCATAGAGGGACTAGTAACCCCTCTCTCTCCCCTACAGAGGGACTAGAACCCCCTTTCACCCCTACAATGGGACTAGTAACCCCTCTCTTTCCGCATAGAGTGACTAGTAACCCCTCTCTCTCCCCTTTGAGGGACTAGTAACCCCTCTCTCTCCCCTACAGAGGGATAGAACCCCCTTTCTCCCCTAGAGAGGGAGTAGAAACCCATCTCTCTCCCCATAGAGGGACTAGTAACCCCTCTCTCTCCCCATAGACGGACTATTAACCCCTCTCTCTCCCCATAGAGGGACTAGTAACCCCTCTCTCTCCCCTACAGAGGGACTAGAACCCTCTTTCTCCCCTACAGAGGGACTATAAACCCCTCTCTCTCCCCTACAGAGGGACTAGTAACCCCTATCTCTCCCCTGCAGAGGGTCTAGAACCCCCTTTCTACCCTACAGAGGGACTAGTACTCCCTTTCTCCCCTACAGAGGGACTAGTAACCCCTCTCTCTCCCCATAGAGGGACTAGTAACCCCTCTCTCTCCCCTACAGAGGGACTAGTAACCCCTCTCTCTCCCCTACAGAGGGACTAGAACCCCCTTACTCCCCTGCAGAGGGACTCGTAACCCCTCTCTCTCCCCTACAGAGGGACTGGAACCCCCTTTCTCCTCTACAGAGGGACTAGAACTCCCTTTCTCCCCTACAGAGGGATGAGTAACCACTCTCTCTCCCCATAGAGGGACTAGTAACCCCTCTCTCTCCCCTACAGAGGTAATAGTAACCCCTCTCTCTCCCCTTACAGAGGGACTAGAACCCCCTTTCTCCCCTACAGAGGGACTAATAACCCCTCTCTCTCGCCTACAGAGGGATACTAGAACCCCCTCTCTCTCCCCTGCAGAGGGTCTAGAACCCCCTTTCTCCCCTACAGAGGGACTAGTACTCCCTTTCTCCCCTACAGAGGGACTAGTAACCCCTCTCTCTCCCCATAGAGGGACTAGTAAACTCTCTCTCTCCCCTACAGAGGGACTAGTAACCCCTCTCTCTCCCCTACAGAGGGACTAGAACCCCCTTTCTCCCTTACAGAGGGACTAGTAACTCCTTTTTCTCCCCATAGATGGACTAGTAACCCCTCTCTCTCCCCTACAGAGGGACTAGTAACCCCTCTCTCTCCCCTACAGTGGGACTAGAACCCCCTTACTCCCCTGCAGAGGGACTCGTAACCCCTCTCTCTCCTCTACAGAGGGACTTGTAACCCCTCTCTCTCCCCTACAGAGGGACTAGAACCCCCTTTCTCCCCTACAGAGGGACTAGAACCCCCTTTCTCCCCTACAGAGGGACGAGTAAACCCCTCTCTCTCCCCACATAGGGACTAGTAACCCCTCTCTCTCCCCATAGAGGGACTAGTAACCCCTCTCTCTCCCCTACAGAGGGACTAGTAACCCCCCTCTCTCCCCTACAGAGGGACTAGAACCCCCTTTATCCCCTACAGAGGGACTAGATCCCCCTTTCTCCCCTACAGAGGGACTAGTAACCCCTCTCTCTCCCCATAGAGGGACTAGTAACCCCTCTCTCTCCCTTACAGAGGGACTAGAACCCCCTTTCACCCTTACAGAGGGACTAGTAACCCCTCTCTCTCCCCATAGAGTGACTAGTAACCCCTCTCTCTCCCCATAGATGGACTAGTAACCCCTATCTCTCCCCACAGAGGGACTAGTAATCAATATCTCTCCCCTACAGAGCGACTAGTAACCCCTCTCTTTCCCCTACAGAGGGACTAGTAACCCCTCTCTCTCCCCATAGAGGGACTAGTAACCCCTCTCTCTCCCCATAGAGGGACTAGTAACCCCTCTCTCTCTCCATAGAGGGACTAGAACCCCTCTCGCTCCCCATAGAGGGACTAGTAACCCCTCTCTCTCCCCACAGAGGGACTAGTAACCCCTATCTCTCCCCATAGAGGGACTAGTAACCCCTCTCTCTCCCCTTAGAAGGACTAGTAACCCCTCTCTCTCCCCTACAGAGGGACTAGTAACCCCTCTCTCTCCCCATAGAGGGACTAGTAACCCCTCTCTCTCCCCATAGAGGGACTAGTAACCCCTCTCTCTCCCTACAGAGGGACTAGTAACCCCTCTCTCTCCCCATAGAGGGACTAGTAACCCCTCTCTCTCCCCATAGAGGGACTAGTAACCCCTCTCTCCCCTATAGAAGGACTAGAACCCCCTGTCTCTTCCCTGCTACAACCTCATCTCTCTTCCCCACAGATGGAGGCCTAGAGAGAAGCTGTGGACCAGTGAGACTGGCTAACGACACCAGGTCTAGAGTGTGTCTGGCTGGTTCCTCAGGGTGGCGTTTGTCATGTTGGGGGAATCTTGTTGTATACTCCGTGATCTTCACATTGGGTGATAAGTCATCGTTATGGCTCGCCTACCTGGCAACTACCTGGCAAGAGAGCCATGTTCAATCACAGCACCAACTAATGTTTCAAATTCCATGTTGTTTGCTGCCCCCAACCCCCCCACCACCCCCCACCCCTTCTCCTCACCCTTTCCCATGGGGGAGTGCAGTGCAGGGAGTATGTCTGAACCCTCATAGAGAGGAGTTAACTTTAACAACCCACAGCACTGGTGTCATACCGGCAGACGGGTGTCCCCTTTCGGGATGTTGCTAGCGCAAGAGCGATTGACAGAAGGGAGAAGTAACGCGTCGCTTCACTTTCTCACAAAGAATCGTAAGACAAGACAACACATCGTTGTCTCTTTCATATGGTGTAAAGTAAAACGACCGTGCATCAAATCAAATCAAATCAAATTGTATTGGTCACGTGCACATGGTTAGCAGATGTTAATGCGAGTGTAGCGAAATGCTTGTGCTTCTAGTTCCGAACGTGCAGTAATATCTAACAAGTAATCTGACAATTTCACAACAACTACCTTATACACACAAGTGTAAAGGAATGAATAAGAATATGTACACATAACGATGGCCGTGTGGCATAGACAAAATGCAGTAGATGGTAAAGAGTACAGTTTCTAGATATGAGATGAGTAATGTAGGGTATGTAAACATTATATAAAGTGGCATTGTTTAAAGTGGCTAGTGATACATTTATTACAATTTTCAATCATTAAAGTGGCTGGAGATTTGAGTCAGTATGTAGGCAGCAGCCTCTCTGTGTTAGTGATGGCTGTTTAACAGTCTGATGGCCTTGAGATAGAAGTTGTTTTTCAGTCTCTCGGTCCCAGCTTTGATGCACCTGTACTGACTTCGCCTTCTGGATGGTAGCGGGGTGAACGGGCAGTGGCTCGGGTGGTGGTTGTCCTTAATGATCTTTTTAGCCTTCCTGTGACATCGGGTGGTGTAGGTGTCCTGGAAGGAAGGTAGATTTCCCCCGGTGATGCGTTGTGCAGACCTCACTATCCTCTGGAGAGCCTTACGGTTGTGGGCGGAGCAGTTGCCGTACCAGGCGCTGATACAGCCTGACAGGATGCTCTCGATTGTGCATCTGTAGAAGTTTGTGAGTGTTTTCAGTGACAAGCCAAATTTCTTCAGCCTCCTGAGGTTGAAGAGGCGCTGTTGCGTCTTTCTCACCACGCTGTCTGTGTGGGTGGACCATTTCAGTGTGTCCGTGATGTGTACACTAAGGATCTTAAATCTTTCCACCTGCTCCCTCTGCTGTTTCCTGAAGTCCACGACCATCTCCTTTGCTTTGTTGATGTTGAGTGTGAGGTTATTTTCCTGACACCACACTCCGAGGGCCCTCACCTCCTCCCTGTAAGCCGTCTCGTCGTTGTTGGTAATCAAGCCTAACACTGTAGTGTCGTCTGCAAACTTGAAGATTGAGTTGGAGGCTTGCATGGCCACGCAGTTATGGGTGAACAGGGAGTACAGGAGAGGGCTGAGAACACACCCTTGTGGGGCCCAAGTGTTGAGGATCAGCGGGGTGGAGATGTTGTTTCCTACCCTCACCACCTGGGGGCGGCCCATCAGAAAGTCCAGGACCTAGTTGCACAGGGCGGGGTCAGGACCCAGGGTCTTGAGCTTAATGACACGTTTGGAGGGCACTAATGGTGTTAAATGCTGAGCTGTAATCGATGTACAGCGTTCTTACATAGGTATTTCTCTTGTCCAGATGGGATAGGGCAGTGTGCAGTGTGATGGCGATTGCATCGTCTGTGGACCTATTGGGGCGGTAAGCAAATTGGAGTGGGTCTAGGGTGTCAGGTAAGGTAGAGGTGATATGATCCTTGACTAGTCTCTCAAAGCACTTCATGATGACGGAGGTGAGTGCTACGGGGCGATAGTCGTTTAGCACAGTTACCTCAGCTTTCTTGGGAACAGGAACAATGGTGGCCCTCTTGAAGCATCAGTGTCTAAACAAAAACAAAACAGAAACAAAACACATTTAAGTGAGAAGTAAGCATTGGTCTGAAGCCATAAGAGAAAGGAAATTGACATGAGCACCACAATGCATACTTCACCCATGCTCTACCAAGGTTTTCCAGCACACAGCTACAGTTGGTCTATTGTACTTCAAACAATGTGTAGGCCGGTTGCTAAGGATTTAAACCATCTCAAACAGCCTAATCTATAATCTTCAGAAGGGTAATGGACTTTACAGTGTCCTGCTATAAAAATAATGTATATTGCATAAATCATTAGGCTGTATGTATTTGTTTTTTAGATATATGCCTATTGTAGGCCTAAATGTGTTTTATTGTGGTGTCACCATATTTACTGCAACATGAAATACAAATACAAAAATAACTTTGAGGCTACATATTCCTTTGACAGAGGTAATGTACTGTCCATTGATCAGCCCAGCAATTGATAAAACAAGACCATGTTTGCAAAACAAGTGTGCACTCGGAAAGTATTCAGACCCCATCCCTCTCCGAACATTTTGTCACGCTACAGCCTTATTGTAAAATGGATCAAATCATGTTTAGCCCCTTCATTCTACACACAATACTCCATAATGACAAAGTCAAAACAGTTTTTTTCAATTTTTTATCTTCAAATGTATTAAACATAACAACAGAAATAACTGATTTTCAGGCTTCAGATCAATGCCTACGTCTCACTTAAACTGTCATTTTTTGCTTTTAATTTCCATGTATTTTTACACAGGAAGGTGATTATACAAAATTATAACATAATTCATCAATAAAAGGAACAAGTACAAGTATGCAGTACCCGTCAAAAGTTTGGATACTCATTCAAGGGTTTTTCTATATTTTTAAAATTTTCTACATTCTAGAATAATAGTGAAGACATCAAAACTATGAAATAACACACATGGAATCATGTAGTAACCAGAAAAGTGTTCAAGTAAAAATACATGTTATATTTGAGATTCTTCAAAGTAGCCACCCTTTGCCTTGATGACAGCTTTGCACACTCTTGGCATTCTCTCAACCAGCTTCACGAGGTAGTCACATGGAATGCATTTAAATTAAACAGGTGTCCCTTCTTTCCCTCTAAATATTTTTGAGCCAATCAGTAGTGTTGTGGCAAGGTAGTGATACAGAAGATAGCTCTAACTGGTAAAATACCAAGTCCATATTATGGCAAGAACAGCTCAAATAAGCAAAGAGAAACAACAGTCCATCATTACTTTAAGAAATGAAGGTCAGTCAATGCGGAAAATTATAAGAACTTTGAAAGTTTCTTCAAGTGAAGTCGCAAAAACCACCAAGCGCTATGATTACTGCCACAGGAAAGGAAGACCCAGAGGTACCTCTGTTACAGAGGATAAGATCATTAGAGTTACTAGCCCAAATAAATGCTTCACAGAGTTCAAGTAACAGACACATCTCAACATCAACTGTTCAGAGTTGACTGCGTGAATCTGGCCTTCATGGTTGAATTGCTGCAACGAAATCACTACTAAAGGACACCAATAATAAGAAGACTTGCTTGGGACAATAAAAATGAGCAAGTGGAAATTTGTTCTTTGGTCTGATGAGTACAAATCTGAGATTTTTGGTTCCAACCGCCATGTCATTGTTAGACGCAGAGTAGGTGAACAGATGATCTCTGCATGTGTGGTTGTATCTTTGAAGCATGGAGGAGGAGGTGTGATGGTGTGGGGGTGCTTTGCTGGTGACACTGTCAGTGATTTATTTAGAATTCAAGGTACACTTAACCAGCATGGCTACCACAGCATTCTGCGGCGACACGCCATCCCATCTGGTTTGCACATAGTGGGACTATCATTTGCTTTCAACAGGACAATGATTCAACACACCTCCAGGCTGTGTAAGGGCTATTTGTCCAAGAAGGAGGGGAATGGAGTGCTGCGTCAGACAACCTGGCTTCCACAATCACCCGACCTCAACCCAATTGAGATGTTATGGGATGAGTTGGACCGCAGAGTGCAGGAAAAGCTGACAACAAGTGCTCAGCATATGTGGGAACTCCTTCAACACTGTTGGAAAAGCATTCCAGGTTGAAGCTGGTTTTAGAGAATGCCAAGAATGTGCAAAGCTGTCATCATGGCAAAGGGTGTCCACTTTGAAGAATTTAACATCTAAAATCTATTTTGATTTGCTTAACACTTTTTTGGTTACTACATGATTCCATATGTGTCATTTCATAGTGTTGATGTCTTCAATATTATTCTAGAATGTAGAAAATTGTAAAAATATAGAAAAACTCTTGAATGAGTAGGTGTGTCCAAACTTTTGACTGGTATTGTATATCAACATGGACGTTGGAATGAAAACTGTGTGGCTTGTTGGGGATTCATGGATCCACTTGTTAGAGAAGCGTGCCCTGGCAGTCAGAAAGCATCACAAACTATCCCTTGACTACTGTCACATTAGGTGGCTCGGAGAGCGAGAAATGAAGTGGGCCAAACTGCTCCATGTTGTGAGCTGCCTGTGCTGATGCTCCCCCTAACATCATGGTCATCCACCTCGGTTGAAACAACCTGGGACACACAAAGGGGACAGTCCTGCTGCATCAGATGCGAGGTGATTTTGAGGTAGTTATCCGAATGTACCGGAGGAGATGGATGTTCCAGTGGGGGGGACATCAACATAGAGAAGGCCCGGCTCTCTGTCAACCAGCCGGTGTTTGCATTTCTCTGTGACAAGCGACTGCCCACACTCTGCCACTCTTCCATAAAGGACTCTGTCCCTGGGCAGTAAGGGTGGCATGCATCTCACGGATGAGTGGGGTAACACATAGGTAGCACATCATTGGTTCTTAATGGACAGAAATTAGTATGTGAGAGGGATAAATTATAGACTGTATTAAAACTGTTGCCTCTTCAAAATGTTTCAGTCCGGAAGGTGCAATTTTAATGGTCACTTCCTGGATGCTGTAGCCTCGTTCTTATCCAACACCTAGACATTGAGCTAGGTCTGGGCAATACATTTGATTTTTTTCCTAATGCTAGCAACCTTGTTAAAAATCCGGTATGTGGTTCTCGGTAATGGCATTAAGGCTCATGAGGAGAAGTGGGGAGAGGGTTGTGTATCTCCAATCAAGTTGATGCTCGAATTCTCATCGACATTGGCGTCATATTGACTCCGATTTGATTTGATGGTAAAGAGATTTTAACGTATCATTGCGCATCAATCAATCCCTACTATGGTCGCGCCGACCGGCATGACTATAATATATATTATTATAATTCAGAGCACCTTGGGCACCATTCCTCAAAATGCTATTACAGTCATGGAAAAACCCCACACAAAAACGCACAAAAAACAAACAGTTTAATAGGGTTTAATAAACCTTTAGAGGGTTAAATGAGAGCAAGGATGCCAACAGCCAGTCACATGTAATCCACTCCAGGAAGGACCTTGATGTGCACTTCCTGTTGCTAGTGACCATGCTGAGAGCTGGTAGCTATTTGAGACCTCTAAACAGTCCAACACATGAGCCATTCTGTGGCTCCTGGTGTGGGGCCCTCGCTCCTGGGCCCCTCGCTATACGACACACCAGGGACTCTCCGTCTCCACAGTGTTTTTTTGGAGTGCATCCGGAAAGCGGGAGAGAGAGGCACCCCGATAAGGTGTCCTCTAAACTTCCTGTTGAGCTAGCTGCTTTTGAACGTAGTGTGGGGATGAGATTCGGCCTGGGAAGCTAGCGTGGGTCCTCCGGCTGTGTTTATACAGCTTTAAGAGGAGCCCGTTTAGCAGGTGCATGGTGCTGTAAGTACAACCACAGTCCACCGCTAAGAGGATTAAAGCTAGGATGATATCGTTCTAGTAAATAATGTTTTTGAAGAAAAAAAATACAAAAATATAATAACCGCTTTCATCAGACGAGTTTATACGGAGTAAAAAACACAGGTGTTAAGCCTCTCCAAACTGGGGTCTGTTTACCGGGTTTTTTGTTTTGTGTATGTGTAGCGGAGGATAAACAATGTGCTGGTCTGAAATGGCTCCTCTGTCTAATCCCAGCAGCGCTACTGAGCAAGCAAGCAAAAGAAGAGCTGCGATTTCCCCCACACATTCAATACCGCCCTAGAAGCTGCTGCTCGGTTGCATTTTCTCAACTGGCAAGTGAGTTCACAAGTAAGTAGAGATGAATAACATTAGGTGCCGTGGTTCCCTTCTCTCAGCGGCGTTTAGTGGCGCAGCACAACATGGCTTTCACTGCAGAACATGAGAAGTGGTTTGTTGTCTTTTGTCCTGTGAAGCGGTCAATAGAGAGATTCTCACTCTCAGGGACATGGCAGCTCATATTATATAGCGGAACACCTGGCCCAAACCCTATACTCAGTCAGCCTGGGATTCCCCTGTTCTTCCTCCTACTCTTCTCCCTTTTCATTTCGTAATTCATCTAAGGCAGTGTTAGTGACTACCCGGGGTCTGCTGCCCACTCATGGGGAGAGAGGTGCTGGATGTTTACACCTGCTAGGCCCAACTCAATGCCTGGGCGTGTAGTTTGAGCCGCCCCACTCGCTCTACCTCTCTCCTAATGGGAACAATCGGCCTGTTACGGGGGAATCAATGACCCTCCCAGCTGGGTGCCCTGCTCATTGAGTGGAGAGGCGCTTGTGTGAGAGGAGTGTTGTGATGAGCACTGTTCACGGAGTCCCTAAAACACACTCCAGGGGCCCAAGTGGCTGGGTGGGGCAGTGGTCCTTTTCCATCGCCCATCACACAATGAGGCTAATTCTCCTGGTCGTGAAGTGGAGGGGCACAGGGAAGGCCTTGAGTGAGTCTCTACACTTGTGACCACAGGAGACAAAAGAAGCTCACACAGACCCCACCACTAAGTCTCCAACTCTCTTTGGATAATCTCCTGCACCCTCAGTCTGTAGGAAAGCCTACCCTTTATGTCCTGGTATTAATGATTTCATTATCAACAAATAGTGACGCATAATTCAAAGTGTTAGCCAACCATGCAACAAAGGATAGACTCCTACATTGAGGCACTGAATTTTGGGGATCAGTCAAACTGCACTTACCACTATGCCTACTAAGGTAGCATGCAACATAGCATTTAGATGATACATTCAGGTACCAAGTCCTACAAAAGGAGCCCGTGTGGAGCTTTATCGTAATAAGCAAGGGAATATTTGCTGTATGAGTAAAAAAGCATTGGGCCAAAGATAAAAAAGAATGGCAGCGTCTTATCAAACGCCCATGGAGGACAGTTACGTAAGCTTCAACTGCAGAGCATCCTCTTTCAGGAGTACATTCCCTCTTCCCCTAGCTAGACGGAGCAATTCAACAAAATGCTAATGCGATTTTTAATATAACAGACACACCGAGCCACAATAATACTACACCTCAAAATAGTATTTCAAGTTCCAATGCAGCTGTTTTAATCTCAATATCACATAACTTCTGTGTAGGGTTGTGAAATCCCCGAGAACTTTCAATAAATTCCAGCAATCGGGACGCAATAAGCAGGAAATCCGGATCCTACAACAAGGATTTCTGAAAAACCAACCCTTCAAATTAGTGGATTCGGCTATTTCAGCCACACCATTGCTGACAGGTGTATACAATTGACAACACAGCCATGCAATCCCCATAGACAAACATTGGCAATAGAATGGTCTTACTGAAGAGCTCAGTCACATTCAACGTGGCACCATCATACGATGGCACGTTTCCAATAAGTCAGTTCAGCAAATTTCTGCCCTCTTAGAGCTTCCCCGGTTAACTGTAAGTGCTGTTATTGTGAAGTGGAAATGTCTAAGAGCAACAACGGCTCAGCCACAAAGTGGTAGGCCACACAAGCTCACAGAACAAGACCACTAAGTGCAGAAGCGCGTAGAGCGTAAAAATGGTCTGTCCTCGGTTGCATCACTCACTACCGTGTTCCAAACAGCTTCTGGAAGCAAAATCAGCACAAGAACTGTTCATCGGGAGCTTCATGAAATGGGTTTCCATGGCTGAGCAGCTGCACACAAGCCTAAGATCACCATGCGCAATGCCACGCGTTGGCTGGAGTGGTGTAAAGCTCGCTGTCATTGGACTCTGGAGCAGTGGAAATGCGTTCTCTGGAGTGATGAATCACACTTCACCATTTGACAGTCTAGAAGACCGGCAGACTAATCTGGGTTCGGCGGATGCCAGGAGAACGCTACCTGCCCCAATGTATAGTGCCAACTTTTAAGTTCGGTGGAGGAGGAGTAATGGTCTGGGGCTGTTTTTCATGTTTTGGGCTAGGCCCCTTAGTTCCAGTGAAGGGAAATCTTAACTCTATAGCATACAGTACAAAGACATTCTTGACGATTCTGTGCTTCCAACAGTGCGGAGTGCCTGGATACAGCCCTTAGCCGTGGTATATAGGCCATATGCTGTACCATTAACCCATGAGGTGCCTTATTGCTTTTATAAACTTGTTGCCAACACAGTAAGGCAAGGAACGACACATCTAGATTGAAAATGTTGCTTTAATAATAATTCAAAATAAATATATTTTGCCTGAAGAAGTAGTCCAGACAAAAGTCTTATTGCTAGACTGGTTGCTATGAAACATAATCACAGGCTGCTGTGTTGTTAAAGAACAGTGCTTCCTCGCTTCCAGATTTGGCCTCCAGTAACTTTGAAGAGAGGTTGTGTATCTGTGTCCTCTGATAGACAGTATTTCTCGTGCCTCTGGTCAAGCATCCAACAGTTTCCGGATCATGGTGGTTTGGAGGCAGTGGTTTGTGTAAATCTGCGATGGACCAGCTATTTTGCAGGATTGTTGTGAGGGTGTTCACTCCCATCGGCTCTTCTGTGTACCTGAAACACACAAGACAAAATAACGTTAGCTAAAAGTTAGGCCTCCAAAACTACAGGTTATATTTTCTGGGTACATTAAAATTATTTAACTAGCTAGCTAACAGTTACATACCATATGTATCCATTCACTGGTGGGCATCTTTGTCGCACCCCTCTTTCCTCAACTTTTTAATTACGCTGAAAGACACATTGTTGCTCGTTGTGAATTCGGTGTCCTTCTGTATACATCATAGTCATGGTATACGGACTCAAATACACACAGCTAAATGCTGTTTTAGCCAATCAGCATCCAGTATCCAAACTACCCGGTTTTTAATAATTAATTCATCACATGGTGGTTACCATGGAAGGAAAAAACAATGTGGTGAGATTTGCTTCTTTATTCTGTAAATGTGTCTCCCACAATCCGTGTTTATATTAAGCATAACTCACAAATAAAACTAGGATCTGTGAATATATTGAAGTATTTAGTAAATAAAGCCGTAATCCGTAAATATCTAAACAATATTTCACAAATATTCACCATAACCCACAAAAAAAATGTATGATCTGTAAAAAAAAAAAAAAAGTGCTTGTGGATCTGTATTCCAAGCTTACAGATGTCTATACATGTTTTTCTGCCACCTATCTCCATTCATTGGGATAATGTTTGTGTCACGTGACACGCAGAGTGAAGCAAAGCATCTCCTTCTTTGGAGAAGACTTTCTGGCTAGAAAAATGAAGAACAACTTTATTTGATTTATTTAACAAATTATGTTAAAATGTTCAACAAATGACTTTCATATATATGTTAAATTCAACCATTGGGGCATGCAACGCCAAGTGTGTCCTTTCAACATCAGCCCCCTAGCCAAGTTAGCTGGCGGGCAATCTCATCAGCTTTGTTGATTCAGGAATGTGTCAATTATGAAGAACCGCTCAGTTCTAAAAATCCAGAATTGGTGATCTGGCTAGCCAGCTAATGAGAAATGTTGGAAATCATGTTTTTCAATCTGTTTTCTTTCAGGGACTTAACACAGCAATTGATGCTTCGGCAGGACAGAGCACTATTTCCTGGCTGTTGTGGAGGTAAGAAATTGTACTGTTATCTGATTAAAAAAACAAACATAAATTCAGATAACTATTTTATGTTTCATCTATGCTTGCTTGCTAGCTAGCCAAATCATTTGTTATGCATCCTTAGCTACATTTATCAAAATGTTGTTTCCTAGTCAATACATGCGCTCAGTGTCTGGTTACTGTCAGTTCCCTCCCTCCCTCTCGTCTCTGTATTGTGATAAATAAAAGGCACATACATTCTTCTCATACCGTAAACACAATGTGCAGGTCATGTCATTGGTTCAAGATAATCTGATAATTGTTATGGAGAAAATGTTTTGAAGTATGAAATGACCAATTACAAGCAAACCTGTGACAACTTGATCAAGTTCATGAATATGTAAAACTGCGTAATGATGGCACATTGAAATGCGGAAAGAATACATGCACCAATTCACACACATTGACACACCAGGTCACCCATTCCCAAATACACACGCTGGGAATCTATTTCAAATACATAGCTGATTTAAAATCATTTTGGAAAAGCTGACCTAAAGAATATGGTAAGATGTCAGTAGTGTGGTTCGGCGTATAACCTTTAAGGGATGTTTTGCTCATTGTGTAAAATAATAATCAAAGCGTTATTATGAGTTGATCATTTGAATCAGCTGTGTAGTTGTGCCCTGGGCAAAACCCCAAAGCGTCCACCCGTTGGAGTCCCCACGACCGAGGTTGGGAAACGCTGCAATAGGTCATTGGCCAAGTCAGCAGTCAGATCAAACAATTCAGGAATGGCCTGAAAAAAAAATGGGAGCTTGAATAGTGGGAAGTTCCAATCAGGTCCAAAAAGCAGCTGGTCAGCGGTAGAACAGGCTAAGCGTGGTCCTGGTTCTAGGTTGACTCAGATTGGACCGGTCCGTGGGAACAATAGGAATAGAATAATAATATTGAGTTAGATGTCAACTGGGCGGCACACACCACTTGTTACACCGAACAAGACATTAAGGAACAGGAGTCACTCAATTAAAGGAGGCAAGAGGACCACATGCTGGAACCCAAGCCCCGGTTGCTGTTCTTGATGACTTGCTACCTCCTTTTCAGTGTGTGTGAGTGAAGGATGGCATGGCGTGTCAATGTGTGTGAATGCATTTCAATGTGCAATTTGACATATTCATAAGCTTGATCAAGTTGTCACAGGTGTACGCTTAATAGGTCATTTCACACTTCAAAACATTTTCTCCATAACAATTATCAGATTATCTGGGAAATATCCTCATAACATGGCCTGTGCATTGTTACACAATTACACTGTCGTGTTATTATTGTCAGGTTAATCATTTGTACTGATAAAAGGCTTGACAGTATGAATAAAATAACTTGGCCTTTTATTTAACTGGTAACATTGCCCAGCCCCTCAATCCAATCGTGCAACACAAACAGAGACTAGAGGGAGGGAAACCCAAAGTAATCAGCCACAAAGAACATGTGTTGACTAGGAAACAACATAAGATAAACGTGGCTAAGGATGCAAATAAAAATGATTTGGCTAGCTAAGCTAGCAAGCTGAATTTCTAATGTTTTTCATCAGACAACACATTCCGAAATGAACAAAGCTGACGAGATCGCCTGCTAGCTAACTGTAGTGTTCAACATCGGCCCACTAGACAAGCTAGCTAGTTACAGTAGCCCCAATGGTGGAATTTAACATTCGTTTGAATGTCATTTATTGAATATTTTTACATCATTTGTTGAATGAATAAATGTCCGACGCTCATCTGAAGACACATTTGTGGATTGTAATGAGTTGACAGGCGGAATTAAAAAATATATCATCTGTAAACACAGAATACAGACCCACAAGCACTTTTTAAATGTGCAAATGCACATCCCACAGTAGTAAATGTTTCACATTTCACAAATCATTCCACATTTGTTCAAATTTTTGTTACATATTCACAGGTTTAATTTGTGAAGCATATTTACTGATTATGTTTTAATTGACAAAATACGTTTATATATTCACAGATCATAGTTTTATTTGTGAGTTATGAGTGTAAAAATATTAGGAACACCTGCTCTTTCCATGACATAGACTGACCAGGTGAATCCAGGTGAAAGCTATGATCCCTTAATGATGTCACCTGTTAAATCCACATCAATCAGTGTATATGAAGGGGAGGAGACAGCTTAAGGATTTTTAAGCCATGAGACCATTTAGACATAGATTGTGTATTTGTGCCATTCCCAGGTGGAATGGGCAAGACAAAATATTGAAGTGCCTTTGAATGGGGCATGGTAGTAGGTGCCAGGTGCACCGGTTTGAGTGTGACAAGAACTGCAACGCTGCATAGTTTTTCATGCTCCACAGTTCTCTGTGTGAATCAAGGTTGCTCCACCACCAAAAGGACGTCAGCCAACTTGACATACTTGTGTAAAGCATTGGAGTCAACATGTCGACACCTTGTAGAGTCCATGCCCTGATGAATTGAGGCTGTTTTGAGGGCAAAAGGGGGTACAACACAATTTTAGGAAGGTGTTCCTAATGTTTTTGACACTCAGTGTACAATCTCACTCAATACAAAACAGGCTTAACTTTCAGGCGGTCTTTTCAAACAGCTCTTACACTAAAATGGCATTCTCGTCATTTTCACAATTTCACAGTATTATACCAACCTTATTGTGTGGAAATATAAAGTACCAGTCAAAAGGTTGCACACACCTACTCATTCAAGTGTTTTTCTTTCTTTTTTTTTTACTATTTTCTACATTGTAGACTAATAGTGAAGACATCAAAACTTTAACATAACACATATGGATGGGATGACACATTTGTTTACTACATCATGTAGTAACCAAAAAAGTGTTAAACAATTCAAAATATATTTGAGATTTTAGATTCTTCAAAGTACCCACCCTTTGCCATGATGACAGCTTTGCACACTCTGGCATTCTCTCAACCAGCTTCACGAGGAATGCTTTTCCAACAGTCTTGTAGGAGTTCCCACATATGCTGAGCACTTGTTGGCTGCTTTTCCTGCACTCTGCGGTCCAACTCATCCCATACCATCTCAATTGGGTTGAGGTTGGGTGATTGTGTAGGCCGGTCATCTGATGCAGCACTCCATCACTCTCCTTCTTGGTCAAATAGCCCTTACACAGCCTGGAGGTGTGTTGGGTCATTGTCCTTTAGAAAAACAAATTATAGTCCCACTAAACACGAACCAGAGGAGATGGAGTATAATGTTGTAGCCATGCTGGTTAAGTGTGCCTTGAATACTAAATAAATCACAGACAGTGTCACCAGCAAAGCACCCCCACACCATCACATCTTCTCGTCCAAGCTTCACGGTGGGAACCATCGGTTAACAGAGATCGGTTGGAACCAAAATTCTTAAATTTGGACTCATCAGACCAAAGGATAGATTTCCACCGGTCTAATGTCCATTGCTCGTGTTTCTTGGCCCAAGCAAGTCTTTTCTTCTATTGGCGTCCTTTAGTAGTGGTTTCTTTGCATTAATTTGACCACAAAGGCCTGATTCACGCAGTCTCCTCTGAACAGATGATGTTGAGATGTGTCTGTTACTTGAACTCTGTGAAGCATTTATTTAGGCTGCAATCTGAGGTGCTGTTAACTCCAATGAACTTATCCTCTGCAGCAGAGGTAACTCTGTGTCTTCCTTTCCTGTGGCAATCCTCATGAGAGCCAGTTTCATCATAGCGCTTGATGGTTTTTGTCATGTCTTAAAGTAATGATGGACTGTCTTTTCTCTTTGTTTATTTGAGCTGTTCTTGCCATAATAGGGAATAGTGCTATCTTCTGTATACCACCCCTACCTTGTCACAACACGACTGATTGGCTCAAACGCATTAAGAAGGAAAGAAATTCCACGAGTTAACGTTTAACAAGGCACTCCTGTTCATTTAAATACATTTCATGTGACTACCTCATGAAGCAGGTTGAGAGAATGCCACAATTGTGCAAAGCTGTCATCACGGCAAAGGGTTTCTACTTTCAAGAATCTCAAATAACATGATTTAACATGATTCCATGTGTTATTTCATAGATGTCAACTGGGCGGCACACACCACTTGTTACACCGAACAAGACATTAAGGAACAGGAGTCACTCAATTAAAGGAGGCAAGAGGACCACATGCTGGAACCCAAGCCCCGGTTGCTGTTCCTGATGACTTGCTACCTCCTTTTCAGTGTGTGTGAGTGAAGGATGGCATGGCGTGTCAATGTGTGTGAATGCATTTCAATGTGCAATTTGACATATTCATAAGCTTGATCAAGTTGTCACAGGTGTACGCTTAATAGGTCATTTCACACTTCAAACTGTATTTAAATGAACAGGAGTGCCTTGTTAAACGTTAACTCGTGGAATTTCTTTCCTTCTTAATGCGTTTGAGCCAATCAGTCGTCTGATCAAAAAATAGTGCGCTATGTAGGGAATATGGTACCAGTTGGGAGGAAGATTTATAAGCCACCCCAATGCAGACTTGTACAGCTAGACCTACCTGTAACACATTCATCCATGAAAACAAACATGACCAGAGGAAGTATGCACTTTCTGACCCACTGCTGTCCAGGTAAGCAAGTTGCCTTTCGCTTCCGCAAAAGGAAGCCTTACCCTTTTCAAGTCATTCCTGAAGAAGTGTGCACTTTTGACCACACCTGTTGGCCCCAACAATTAAGCCCCCCTATGGAAGTGTATACTTTCATCCTTTCTTTCTTCCTCTTCCTGTATACCCTGTACCCTTAGTAGCCCTCCTCCTCCTCCCTTTCCTTTACCTTTAAGATTGACACTGTGCGCCTCTTTCATCCAGAGGGTTTCAAAGGTTCTCTCCTCCGTGAATACAAAACACCCTGCCTCTTGAACTTTTGATGGTGGCTGGAAGAAAAAGAAACACCTCTCGATAAAGCCATCACAGACAGGGTTCAGGTTTAGTTCACCTGAGTCTCTCCTTATTCAAAGGGGATTATTCTCCCTGCAGCTTTTCTATGGAGAGATAAATTGAAATTCAAAGAGAGAAGCCATAAACACCAAACAGAGTTCTCTCAAGGTCCTACCTGACAGGCAGCTATAATACAGAAGACACACACAGTACAAGCCAACGGCCAAAACCTTCAAGGCTGAGTCGAGTCAGTGTCTTCCAAAATAGCTTTATTTCCTGGTCTCGTTCAACTCGTAGTCACTGATCCCGGATGATTGGAAAGGTGTAAACAACTTGGAAACCTATCCAGTCCTTCTACCTTTGAATGGTTAACCATTGATTTTAGCTGCCGTTGTCTTCTAATCGCCACATGCCTCAGGGAAAAGTACTGTACATTTACACATAGGCAACAGAGGGAGAAGGCACAGTCTTGCAGATGGGAAACACAGTGTTGGGGTCCATATGCTCAGCACATTTTTGAAATTATTATTATTATTATTTTTTTCTTCTCTACACTTTTTTTTATACCTTACCTTACCATCCCTTCCCTAATCGGAGTAAACTAATGGACCACAATACTTCTACTCCAACGTACAGCTATTTTGCTCACAGCTACGGAACCTGTAACTATAATAATTATATATACAGTATTTTTCACATTTCCTCTTTCTTCAACTGCAGAATTCTCACCTACAGTGGCAAATCCACCACTCATTCTGATCTTAACTCCAAACTCACAGGTCAACCCATCTTTCCCAGAATAATTCAATTTTGCTCCTGTATTTCCTTTTGCAATAATTTTACTACGATGTCTTACGACGGTTCTGAAACTCCTTATTTGTAGCATTTCTACAGATAATGGCCTAAAAAGAAATACTTTGCCCAAGAGTATAATGATATATCCCATTGATTGATCGTGGTTTTTCAGATCCCCTAACAATACAGTTTAAAGGTTCATCTGAACCCTGATATTATGACATAACAACCATTACTGGACCTGACTCCGAAAGTCAGCCACCGATGGCCGTACCAGAAAATATGTCCTATTGATTCTGTTTCCTCGACAAAAGTACTGTATATAATAGCTTAAATTGAAACAAACAAATTGATGTGTCAATTGTTGTTTTTATATGTCAGTTCAAAGACCCGATACCAAGGAATTGATACCAAGGTAATAAGCTGCATACCGCCATAAGCAAACACGAAAACGCTCATCCAGAGGTGGCACTCCTAGTGGCCAGGGAATTTAATGCAGGAAAACATAAATATTTTTTACCGAATTTCTATCAGCATGTTAAATATGCAACCAGAGGGGAACAACTCTAGACCACCTTTACTCCACACACAGAGACACGTACAACTCTCCCTCGCCCTCCATTTGGCAAATCGGACCATAATTCTATCCTCCTAATTCCTGCTTACAAGCAAAAATGAAACCAGGAAGCACCAGTGACTCGGTCAAAAAGAAAGTGGTCAGATGATGCACATGCTAAGCTACAGGACTGTTTTGCTAGTACAGACTGGAATATGTTCCGGGACTCTTCCAATGAAATTGAGGAGTACACCACATCAGTCACCTGCTTCATCAATAAGTGCATTGATGACGTCGTCCCCACAGTGACTGTACGTACATACCCCAACCAGAAGTCATGGATTACAGGCAACATCAGCACTGAGCTAAAAGGTAGAGCTGCCTCTTTCAAGGAGCGGGACACTAACCTGGAAGCTTATAAGAAGTCCCACTAAGCCCTCTGACGAACCATCAAACAGGCAAAGCATCAATACAGGACTAAGATCGAATCATACTACACAGGCTCTGACGCTCGTCGGTTGTGGCAGGGCTTGCAAGCTATTGCGAACTACAAAGGGAAGCACAGACGAGAGCTGCCCAGTGACACGAGCCTACCAGATGAGCTAAGGAACTTATATGCTAGCTTTGAGGCAAATAACACTGAAACATGCATGAGAGCACCAGCTGTTCCAGACAAATGTCTGATCACGCTCTCTGCAGCCAATGTAAGCCTTTTGAACAGGTCAACATTCACAAGGCCGCAGGGCCAGACGGAATACCAGTATATGTACTCCGAGCATGCGCTGACCAACTGGAAAGTGTCTTCACTGACATTTTCAACCTCTTTCTGTCTGAGTCTGTAATACCAACATGTTTCAAGCAGACCACCAAAGTCCCTGTGCCCAAGAACACTAAGGTAACCTGCCTAAATGACTACTGACCTATAGCAGTCACATTTGTGTTCATGAAGTGCTTTGAAAGGCTGGTCATGGCACACATCAACACCATTATCCCCAAAACCCTAGACCCACTCCAACTTGCATACCGCTACAACAGATCCACAGATGATGTAATCTCTATTTCACTCCACATTGGAGTGGGAGTGATATTAATTGACTACAGCTCAGCTTTCAACATTATAGTGCCCTCAAAGCTCATCACTAAGCTAAGGACCCTGGGACTAAACACCTACTTCTGCAACTGGATCCTGGACTTCCTGACAGGCCACCCCCAGGTAGTAAAGGTAGGTAACAACACATCCGCCACGCTGATCCTCAACACGGGGGCCCCTCATTGGTGCGTGCTCAGTCCCCTCCTACACTCCCTGTTCACTCATGACTGCACGGCCAGGCACGACTCCAAAACCATCATTAAGTTTGCCAATGACACAGCAGTGGTAGGCCTGATCACCAATAACGACAAGACAGTATATAGGGAGGAGGTCAGAGACCTGTGGTGTGTGGTGCCAGGACAACAACCTCTCCCTCAACGTGATCAAGACTAAGGAGATGATTGTGGCCTACAGGAAAAGGAGGACCGAGCACGCCCCCATTCTCATTGACGGGGCTGTAGTGGAGCAGGTTGAGAGTTTCAAGTTCCTTGGTGTCCACATCACCAACAAACTAACATGGTCCAAGCACACCAAGACAGTCATGAAGAGGGCATGACAAAACCTATTCCCCCTCAGGAGACTGAAAAGATTTGGCATGGGTGCTCAGATCCTCAAAAGGTTCTACAGCTGCACCATCGAGACCATCCTGACTGGTTGCATCAAGGCACTACAGAGGGTAGTGCGTACGGCCCAGTACATCACTGGGGCCAAGCTTCCTGCCATCCAGGACTTCTATACCAGGCAGTGTCAGAGGAAGTCCCAAAAAAATGTCAAAGACTACAGCCACCCTAGTCATAGACTGTTATCTCTGCTACCAGACGTGAAGCACATGCTGAAGAACCAAGTGTAGGTTCAAAAGGCTTGTAAACAGCTTCTAACTCCAAGCCATAAGACTACTGAACATCTAATCAAATGGCTACCCAGACTACTTGCATTGCCCCCCCCCCCCCCTTTTTTATGCTGCTGCTACTCTCTGTTATTATCTATGCATACGTCACTTCAATAACTCTACCCACATGTATATATTAACTCAATTACCTCGACTAAACAGCACATTGACTCTGTACCGGAACCCCCTGTATACAGCCTCGCTATTGTTATTTTACTGCTGCTCTTTAATTATTTGTTACTTTATTTCTTGTTTTTTTAGGTATTTCTCTTAAAACTGCGTTGTTGGTTAATAAGGGCTTGTGAGTAAGCATTTCACTCTACGGTCTTCACCTGATGTATTCGGCGCATGTGACAAATAAAATGTGATTTGATTGGATTTGGATCAAAAACCTGTTCTCAACAGACTTGAATTTAGTATGTTATTGGTATATGGTATATGGTATTGCTGTTCAAAACGTTTGACTTTGAGTGAAATTACAAATGTTCCATTTATACGACTCATTTCAAACCATTTATGATTTTTAACAGGTTCAATTTGGAAACAAGGCTCTATTTGGAACCGAAAAGGGTTCTATCTGGAGCTTATTTTCAGGGTGTTCTCCTACAGGGACAAATGGTGCTACAATACATGGTGCTACAGTACACTCTTTTTTTTTCTAAGAGCCTACCTGCAACGACTGATCAAATCTGACCTTATTCTGTCCCAACCTTGATTTCCATCTATCCAGGGAAAACAAGGCTATACAGTGCATTTGGAAAGTATTCAGAGTCAGACCCATTCCTCTTTTCTACATTTTGTTAGCCTTATTCTAAAATTGAATACATTTCATTTTTTTCCCCTCATAAATCTACACACAGGACCCTATAATGACAAGACAAAAACAGGTTTTTTGATTTTTTTGCAAATGTATTACAAATAAAAAAGTATTCAGACCCTTTGCTTTGAGACTCAAAATTGAGCTCAGGTGCATCCTGTTTCCTTTAATCATCCTTTCAGATGTATCTACAACTTGACTGGAGTCCACCTGTGGTAAATTCAATTAATTGGACATGATTTGGAAAGGCACACACCTGTCTATGTAAGGTCCCACAGTTGACAGAGCAAAAATCAAGCCATGAGGTCGAAGGAATTGTCCGTAGAGCTCCGAGACAGGATTGTGTCGAGGCACAGATCTGGGGAAGGGTACCAAAATATTGTATTGAAAGTCCCCAAAAACACAGTGGCCTCCATCATTCTTAAATGGAAGAAGTTTGTAACCACAAAGATTCTTCCTAGAGCTGGCCTCCCAGCCAAACTGAGCAATCGCGTGAGAAGGGCCTTGGTCAGGGAGGTGACAAAGAACCCGATGGTCACTCTGACAGAGCTCCAGACATCCTCTGTGGAGATGGGAGAACCTTCCTGAAGAACAACAATCTCTGCAGCACTCGACTAATCAGGCCTTTATGGTAGAGTGGCCAGACGGAAGCCACTCCTCAGTAAAAGGCATATGACAGTCCGCTTGGAGTTTGCCAAAAGGCACCTAAAGGACTCTCAGACCATGAAAAACAAGATTGTCTAGTCTGATGAAACAAAGATTGAACTCTTTGGCCTGAATGCCAAGTACAGAGAGATCCTTGATGAAAACCTGCTCCAGAGAACCTCAAACTTGGTGAAAGGACTTTTCAACAGGACAATGACCCTAAGCACATGGCCAAGACGCAGGATTGGCTTTGGGACAAGTCTCTGAATGTCCTTGAGTGGCTAAACCAGTGCTCGATCAAACATCTCTGGAGAGACCTGAAAATAGCTGTGCAGCGACGCTC
This sequence comes from Oncorhynchus clarkii lewisi, assembly GCF_045791955.1. NCBI lineage: Eukaryota > Metazoa > Chordata > Actinopteri > Salmoniformes > Salmonidae > Oncorhynchus > Oncorhynchus clarkii. The sequence goes on along the minus strand of NC_092176.1, from coordinate 3,182,128 downwards.
TGCATCTAACCCCACAGAGCCTCAGAGGATCTCAGGTGAAGAATGAGAGAAACTCCCCAAATACAGGTGACCCAAGCTTGTAGCGTCATACCCAAGAAGACTTGAGGATGTAATCGCTGCCAAAATGTAATTTTTTAGTTTTCTATTTTTAATACATTTGCAAATGTAATGGCTGTGTTCGGAATGAGTCCAAAGTGCAGCGTGGAAAGTGTCCATGATTAAATGTTCAAAAAAACACTCAAACAAAAGGAGAAAACGAAAGCGCACAGTTCTGTAAGGAAAAACACTAAACAGAAAAAAACACCCCACAAAACCCTAATGGAAAATCACAACTTATATATGATCCCCAATCAGAGACAACGATAGACAACTGCCTCTGATTGGGAACCACACTCTGCAAAACAACAAAGAAATAGAAAACATAGATTTTCCCACCCGAGTCACACCCTGACCTAACCAAACACAGAGAATAAATAAGGATCTCTAAGGTCAGGGCGTGACAGCAAAAATAAAATAAAAACTGTTTTTGCTTGATGTGAGTATGACACCCTAAGAAGAGGTGTGTTCAAGGAGGATGGAAACCCAGAATTCAACATGAGGGCCATTTACTACAGGAGATACCCTGACACACATCTGCATTGAGGTTAGGAAGACATACAACTCCTCTCAAATCCCAAGGATATGAGCGTGTGTATACGCACTTCAACAAGCTACCAAGTTAAGTGAAGTCCTACCAAGAGAATTGCTCTATCACTTTGTTGATGTTAGAGCTCAGGCTAAGTGTTAGTTCTCCGAGGAAATTGAAGATATTGACTGTCTAGTCAACAAGGCCACAGTGGATACGGTCAATAACACTGGTCGATTTAATAATGTTTACGTACTACTTTACCCGCAATAATATCTGCTAAAAATTTGTATGTGACCAATAAATTGTGATTTGATTTGACCTACAACACCAGATGTCGCTGGAAGGCCAAGAAGATCAACAGGGACCCCAGCCACCCAAGCCATGCCCTGTTCTCCCCGCTTCAATCACACAGAAGCAGGCAGTATGGCAAAACTTGGAAGACTGGCCAATAGTTTCTACCCTCAGACCATCAGGCTGCTGAATAGCCACCACGAGTCAACTACCTGCTGTCTCCTCCCCCTTCTACTCCCCGATGGACCCCCCCCCCCCTCCCCTCTATTCCCCATATGGACATTTCCCCCCCACAACCCCTCAATGGTCATCTCCCCACACCCCCCAAACAGTATTTAATTTGTCTCCACCAAATGGACATTTTATTTATTCATCACTGCTACAGTTATGATGTATATAGTGCTATTTACATACAGTATATACATTACCAGTCAAAAGTTTGGACACACCTACTCATTCCATGGGTTTTCTTTATTTTTTTACTATTTTCTACATTGTAGAATAATAGTGAAGTCATCAAAACTATGAAATAAAACACATGGAATCATGTTCTAACCAAAAATGTGTTAATAACAAAACATATTTTAGATTTTAGATTCTTTAAAATAGCCACTCTTTGCCATGATGACAGCTTTGCACACTCCTGGCTTCCTCTCAACCAGCTTCGTGAGGAATGCTTTTCCAACAGTCTTGAAGGAGTTCCCACATATGCTGAGCACTTGTTGGCTACTTTTCCTTCACTCTGCGGTCCAAGCCATCTCAATGGGGTTGAGATTGGGGGATTGTGGAGGCCAGGTCATCTGATGCAGCATTCCATCACTCTCCGTCTTGGTCAAATAGCCCTTACACAACCTGGAGGTGTGATTGTCCCAATAAGCGCAAACCAGATGGGATGGCGTGCCGTTGCAGAATGCTGTGGTAGCCATGCTGGTTAAGTGTGCCTTGAATTTGTCACCAGAAAAGCACCACCACACCATCACACCTCCTCCTCCATGCTTCAAGGTGGGGTTTTTACAAATATCTTCTGTATACCACCCCTACCTTGTCACAACACATTTGATTGGCTCAAACGCCTTAAGAAGGAAAGAAATTCCACAAATTAACTTTTAACAAGGTAATTGAAATACATTCCAGGTGACTACCCAATGAAGCTGGATGAGAGAATGCCAAGAGTGTGCAAAGCTGTCATCAAGGCAAAGGGTGGCTACTTTGAGGAATCTAAAATATATTTTGATTTGTTTAACAGTTTTTTGGTTACTAAATGATTCCGTATGTTTTATTTAATAGTTTTGATGTCATCAATATTATTCTACAATAAAGAAAATAGTCAAAAGGAAGAAAACCCTTGAATGAGTAGATGGTGTTCAAACTTTTGACTGGCACTGTTATTATTATTATTTTATTAAACCTTTATTTAACCAGGAAGGGCTCATTGAGATTTAAAACCTATTTTTCAAGAGTGTATTTCATCAGACTAGACAATCTTGTTTCTCATGGTCTGAGAGTCTTTAGGTGCCTTTTGGCAAACTCCAATCGGGCTGTCATGTGCCTTTTACTGAAGAGTGACTTCCGTCTGGCCACTCTACCATAAAAGCCTGATTGGTGGAGTGCTACACAGATGGTTGTCCTTCTGGAAGTTTCTCCCATCTCCACAGAGGAACTCTAGAGCCCTGTCAGAGTGACCATTGGGTTCTTGATCACCTCGCTGACCAAGGCCCTTCTACCCCTTTTGCTCAGTTTGGCCGGGAGGCCAGGTCTAGTAAGAGTCTTGGTGGTTCCAAACTTCTTCCATTTAAGAATGATGGAGGTCTTTGTGTTCTTGGGGACCTTCAATGCTGCAGACATTTTTTGGTACCCTTCCCCAGATCTGTGCCCCGACACAATCCTGTCTCGGACAGCTCCTTCAACCTCATGGCTTGGTTTTTACTCCGACATCCACTGTCAATTGTGGGATCTTATGTAGACAGGTATGTGCCTTCCCAAATTATGTCAATTGAATTTACCATATGTGGACTCTAATCAAGTTGTAGTAACATCTCAAGGATGATCGATGGAAACAGGAAGCAGCTGAGTCTCATAGCAAAGGGTCTGAATACTTATTTTTACTACATTTGTAAATATTTATAAAAACCTGTTTTTGTTTCTTCATTAAGGGGTATTGCGTGTAGATTGGTGAGGATATTTTTTTAATGTACATTTTAGAATAAGGCTGTAACGTAACAAAATGTGGAAAAAGTCAAGGGGTGTGAATACTTTCTGAAAGCACTGTATATAATACAATTTATTGTATTCGGCCCAACCAGGACTAAATGCCTTTGCCCAAACAGGACTAAATGAGAAACTTCTTTAGCTGTGCTAATTGTTCATTGACTGTTCACAGTAAGGAGTAGGCTAATTTGGGTCATTAACTTACGTAGCTAAGCAGACACAAGTTGTCAATTCCAGATCCCAACAATTCCATCATCTGTAACACGCTGTATGACAACCTGCCCTTTTCCATGGGAAAACAGCTGGGAAAGGGATGGAAACACGTCTTTTCTGTTTTTAGTAAACCCCCCCCCCATTCTTCCTCCTCCCCATTCTGTTCTTGTTTATTTTTCCTCCTTCTGAGTGGATCACGTCCATCTCCTCACTGGCTGTGATGCATTCTTTTTCCCCAAGCTCCTTCTCTCTCATTTTCTCTCTCTCGCATTCTGGTGCCGTGAGAATTTGGGGAAGACGACACACAGCACAAGCACATTGGTATGTGGTGTGAAATGTCATGGTTCCTAGGCTTTGTGTTACGATGCACAAGCACACACATTCACACACATGCACGTATATACATACGCACACACACATACACGCACACACACGGTCCAGGGTTCTCTGTGTGTGTGTGTGTGAGAGAGTTATCTAAACCCTGGGGATGCTGGTTCAGCAGAACTCTCAGACTAACAACGCACACAAGTTGACTGTAAGAGCCCTCCAATCGCCCCCTTCTCTCTCACTCCAACTCTCTCAAGGGTTTTTGTAACTATATGTAAATGGAATGCGAAGGAGTTTCTGAACAACTGGGTGGGAAAAAAACAAGAGAACTTCATCACCACATCAGGCTTGCATAAACAGTCTCCCCTATTTGTTTTATGTCATGTCTTACAGTCCCTGGACTGCATGTTCTGATGCCTTGATAACCCCGTGTCATCTGAAGGTCAGGGCTACGGTGAAATATTTCAAGAGCAACAGCCTCCAACTCGTGTTTTTACAGATTTTTTCCCCCTCTTGTCTCTTTCGAAACACCATCATTTATAGGAGTTTTTAAAAGCTGGAAAGAAAAGCAAGTCAACTGTATAAGAAAGCCTCAATAACTCAAATCTAATTTTGAGGCACAACCTCTTCTGGCTTGAAACGATAAAATCCTTTTGGAAAATATTTTGCGGAAATGTACAACACACTTAGACAGCTACCTGTCAAGTTCTTTTGTGTGGTTAATTACTTCAAATAGCATAGCTAGTTCTTTTAGCTCTGGTTAAGGAGGTTGATGAGAGACACTCAAGTTCAAAACGACTCCAGGGTCTTCATGGTTCATCCATTTCCAAGCCTATTGCAGATGGTTACACGACTGGTACAGTGCTTTCACTTCAAACATCATGAGAAATTGTCCTGGAGGTATACTTAAAGAAAAAAAAAATACAGAGTGTGTTTGGATTTCCACCACTGGAATTTGTATTAAGCGGGTGTCGTGGAGGTGTTGAAAAGTGCGAGGGTGACAGGCCCTGGGAGGACAGCCGTGGGGGTCCTGCAGCTCTGGAGCAGGGCTGCAGCATGTGGGCAAAGCCATCAGTTATTCTCAGATGTTATCAGGTCACCACACCAGCCAAGCTTGGATTCCCCAGGGACACACAAACACACAGCCGGTAGAGGCATTAGGCAGGGTAACATATCAACCACAACTACGGGGAGCGCTTTTGTGTCCAATGACTGAGCGTGGGTCCGAAAGAATGTGAGATGAAACACGAGTGTATCATTATCATGTGTGTACGTATGTGCGAGTGGGTGTAAGCGTGTGTGGCTCATCCATTCGTGTGTCTGTGTGTGTGTGTGTGTGTGTGTGTGTGTGTGTGTGTGTCTGTGCTTCGCATGCTTTTGTCTGTGTTATGGAACATTTAATCCCCAGCTAGGAGGGGGAAACAGTCATGAGAGGAGGTAAGGATGAAAAGGACTGTGACAAATACAAACTTTTGAAGGTGGCTCCTCTCTGTTACCCCCACCTTCCTCTGAGCGCCGGGCAGAGACTGCGAGGCCCTCCCATTTGCATAACAGCAAAGGGAAATCAATGGTGGAGGGGCCCTTTGTGTGGATCTGTCAGCAGAGGCAGGGGCCGCAGGTCGGGAGCCCCCGTGTCAAAAGTGCTTATTCGGGTTGCCACTCGGACATGACAGGGACTCAAGGACAGAGGTTAAGGGTTAAACTGCTAACAACATTAAACGTCACCCAGGCCTCTGGCTCCTATGAAAGACAACTGTCACTGAGGAAGGAGTGATATTAAGAATTGTATTAATACTTACTGTCAGCTCTCCCAGGCACTTCTGATGTTGGCTACAGTACATGTTTGGCTTATGGGGAGAGTATAGAAGGTGTAGCGAATTAGCCTGCGTTTCAAAATCAAAGTTCCATTTTCATTTTCAACATGGGTCATCTTTAGTAGCGGCTACTTCCACTGGCGATACCACCAATGTTATTTTAGCGATATCATTCTGACGTGCAATTAATACTACCACACTTGTGCCTGTGTTTGACTGGTGTAGTTATTTAAACCAAACTTTTGTGTCATCGATGCTGTCAACAAAATGTTCATATTTATTTACAGAGGAGAAAGCATCTCCCTTCTCCTCTCTTTTCTTTCATTCTTTAATAATGCTCTTTTTGAAAGTGGGATAGTCATCCATTATGGATCAAGACCCGATCTGGTTGTGTTTGCTATGTGCCAAGTGTCAATGTGCGCAAGTCAAAGGGAAGAAGCCCTTTGTCTTTCATCCTGCTAATAAACACTGCCTTAAATATTTCATCCGTTACCCAGGGGCCAGTGTGTTTAACACTGTAAGCAGCTCTCTCCTTCTCTCTTGCTCCTTCTCGCCCCCCCTTCTTTCTCTCTCCTTCTCTCTTGCTCCTTCTCGCCCCCCCTTTCTTTCTCTCTCCTTCTCTCTTGCTCCTTCTCGCCCCCCCCCTTCTTTCTCTCTCCTTCTCTCTTGCTCCTTCTCGCCCCCCCCTTCTTTCTCTCTCCTTCTCTCTTGCTCCTTCTCGCCCCCCCTTCTTTCTCTCTCCTTCTCTCTTGCTCCTTCTCGCCCCCCCTTCTTTCTCTCTCCTTCTCTCTTGCTCCTTCTCGCCCCCCTTCTTTCTCTCTCCTTTTTTTTCTCCTTCTCTCCCTCTGTTTGTTTGCAAACTCACACGGCTGAGCACACCCATTTCCCTTTGACATATTTAATAAGGGGTTCATTCTCTTGAAAGTAAAGCACTCCTACCCCCCAGGACCGACGTATTGACTCAACTTTGTGTACGGCTATTAATAAATGAACTATTCCGTCACAATCTGAAGGAAATATTAGATTATTCACAAATTGTGATGCATAATTCCATCAACTGGGTTTTAAGCAGCCTATGAATAATTTGGCCATTTTACTTTGGATAATTAAAGCAGTAAATCTCATTGTGGAGATGTGGAACGGCCTTGACTGACTATTTCGTGCCGCGTTCCATTCGAAAGAAAACAAAATACATTTTCTGCTATAACATAGCAACTGTTAATCAACAGCTTCAGGTATGAATATGCATGTGGCAGTTTAGTTAACATCTCTTATCAGAATATAAATCACTCACTTATTGGCAAGCTCGGAGAGAGAGAGAGACAGAGACAGAGAAAGAGAGATGGGGGGGGGGAGAAAAAGAGAAAAACAGACAGCGGGAGGGGGTTAGAGAGAGAAAGTAAGAGTGAGAGAGAGAGTGAGAGGCAGACAGAGATTCAGGGAGTGTATGTGAGAGAGAACGAGGGAGAGAGATAGAGATGAGAGAGCGTGAGCCTGGCTCTCTCTCTCTCTCTCTCTTTCTCTCTCCTGCTCAACCAGTGATTTGGGGGCATTACATTAGTCAGGGGAGCCATCTCTCCCTCTCTCTCTCCCCGTCTCTCCCTGCACCAGATGAAAGCGAAGCAAGAGATTCAGTGAGCCTGCGTCCTGCTCTTCTGCCATATGGCTCAACCCAGACTAAAGTAGCTTTCAGGGTTTTGTTGGGCTCGTTTGGGTGTTGTTCTCCAGCCCAGGGTTTCTCCCTGCCTGCCTGCCGCTGCACTGACCCAATTAGCAGAGAGCCCATGGCTCCATCAGGCCAGTTAGAGAGAGCCCCCCCCCACTCCCTCTTGCTCTGCCTTGCTTTCTGCTGCCCCCGCTGACCTCTCTGCACCTCTACCGCCCTCCGCCTCATTCCCTCTCCCTCTGTCTCTCTCTCAAATACACATACAGTACTATGCACACAATACTATGTTGGGAAACAATGGTCGACAAACATATGCAGGGAGATATAGTGCATATATATGTATAGACACATGTTGAGAAAAAAAAACATGGCAATACTCTCTTCCACATACACACACACATATATAAACATGTGTATGCATATACAAACAGACACATGCACACACTTCAGAGGAATCATGCCCGGATTTGTCCTGTTTTTGAATTTTTCAGATGTTAAATTAATGACTAAAATACATTTTTAAGCCCATTGTTTGATCATAACTATTTATAAAAAGATCTGCCAGTGGTATTTTGCGAAGGGGGCACCCTATTCTCCCTAAGTAAGTGGTTCATTCCGAGGTCCACCACGCACTAAAGATATGCGTGCAGACAGTGTTGTCAGTGGAGGAGAGAGTGTCAAGTGACACACACTGTGTTTGATTTGATTTTAAATAAAAATCAAATCCATTTTTTTGGGGGGGGGGGGGGATCACAGACACGTGTTTAGCAGATGTTATTGCGGGTGTAGCGGAATGCTTGTGCTTCTAGCTCCAACAGTGCAGTAATATCTAACAAGGCAACATCTAACAGTTTGACAACATGCAGCCAAAATACACATAAATCTAAGTAAGGAATGGATTAATAAGAATATGTATGTCTAAGCGGCATTGGACTAAGATACAATGGCACAGTACAGAGTATAGGATATGTATATGAGATGGGTGATGCAATATTTACAAACGATTAAAATGACTAAGATACCGCAGAATAGGATAGAGTACAGTTTATACATGTGAGATGAGTAATGCCAGATACAGAGACATTATTAAAGTGGCTAGTGTTTCATTTCCTTAAAGTGGAATGTGATTCATAATCTACGTCTATAGGCAGCAGCCTCTGATGTGCTGGAGAACGGCTGTTTAACAGTCAGTGGTGTAGCATAGAATACAATACAGTATATACATATGAAATGGGTGATGCATATGTAAACACAATTTCAAAGTGACTAAGATACCGTAGAACAGTGTGGAGTGCAGTTCATACGTATGAGGTGGGTAATGCTAGATACGGAGACATTATTCAATTGGCTAGTGATCCATTTCTAAAAGTAGCTGCCGGCGATGGGCAGGATTCGCAGGAGGTATGTGTGCAAATGAATGAATCAAGCTACAGTGCATGTAGCCTATTGATTCCTTCTTCATTAATAAATAAAATAAATATTGTTCTTCTGTAATACTAGCCACCTAGCAATTTTACTAAGTTTCTTTTTAGCTAAGCCAGCTAAATAGGTTCCCAATCCTCAACCTCAAAACTAGCTATCAAGCTATTTCAGGCTATCAATCATGTTGGAGTAGCTTGTCTATCTTAGCTGGCATGCTTGCTGGCAAGGTTGCTAGTCTTTAGGGTTATGATGCTATATACCAAGGTGGCAGGTGTGCTACACTCCTAAGGCATAAAAGAAGAGCCTTATGAATTTAAAATCCAAATATCTATACCATTTTTAAAGTCATGCCCCCCTCCACCCATGACTTTTCCGAAATAAGAATATTTAACACATATAGTGCCTTCAGAAAGTATTCATACCCCTTGATGTATTCCACATTTTATTGATTTACAGCCTGAATTCAACATCAAAAAATGAGCACGCACCTACACTCAAACCCTATAATGACAAAGTGAAAACATGTTTTTGGATATTTTTGCAAATGTATTGAAAATTAAATACAGAAATATCTAATTGACATAAATATTCACACCCCTGAGTCAATACTTTGTTAAAGCAAATTTGGCAGTGATTACATTTATGAATGTTTCTGTGTAAGTGTCTAAGAGCTTTCCACACCTGGATTGTGCAACATTTGCCCATTATTCTTTTCAAAATTCTTCAAGCTCTGTCAAATTGGTTGTTGATCATTGCTCGACAACCATTTTCAGGTCTCGCCATAGTAGATTCAAGTCTAAACTGTAATTTCGGCCACTAAGGAACATTCACTGACTTCTTGGTAAACAATTCCAGTGTAGATTTGGCCTTGTGTTTTAGGTTATTGTCCTGCTGAATTCATCTCCCAGTGTCTGGTGGACAGCAGCCTGAACCAGGTTTCCTCTAGGATTTGGCCTGTGCTAAGCTCCATTTCGTTTATTTTTATCCTGAAAAACTCCCCAGTCCTTAACGATGACAAGCATACCCATAACATGATGAAGCCACCACTATGCTTGAAAATATGGAGAGCTGTACTCAGTATACTATAGTGCCTTGTTGCATACAGGCATATTTTTCTTCTCTACAGGCTTCCTTGCTTTCACCCTGTCAATCAGCTTATTATTGTGGAGTAACTACAATGTTGTTTATTCATCCTCAGTTGTCTCCTATCACTGCCATTAAACTCTGTAACTGTTTTAAAGTCACCATTGGCCTCATGGCAAAATCCCTGAGCGGTTTCCTTCCTCTATGGCAACTGAGTTAGCAGGACACCTATATCTTTGTAGTGACTGGGTGTAATGTAATCCAAAGTGAAATTAATAACTTCACCACGTGCAAACGGATACTCAATATCTGTTTTTTTTGTTTGTTTTTTACCCACCTATCAATAAGTGCCATTCTTTGCGAGCCATTGGAAAACCTCCCCTGTCCTTGTGGTTGAGTCTGGGTTTGATATTCCCTGCTCGACTGATGGACCATACAGATAAGTTTATGTGTGGGGTACAGAGATGAGATTATCATTCAGAAATCGTGTGAAACTCCATTATTGCACTCCATTGAGTCCATGCAATTTATTATGTGACTTGTTAAGAACATTCTTACTCCTGATTCTATTTAGGCTTGCCATTACAAACGGGTATTGACTTATTGACTCACGATATTTCAGATCATTTAAAAAAAATTAATTAGTCAAAATAAAACATTGACATTCTGGGGTATTGTGTGTAGGCCAGTGACAAATGAATTCAATACATTTTTTATTAATGTTGTAACAAAACGGCACTGTATGTTGAATGGATCAATGTGCATCATTAATTAAAATCACAATTGAACAGGTATGCTTAGATAACCTATGCAGAACAATAGACAGATTCATTTATTTTTTAACATACAATTAGATATAATTATCATGGCTCCAATTTGCAGGGAAAAAAATATGTTTCAGGTGTTTGAAATTCTTTGACTTGGGAGTTGGACACCTCCTGACCACCCACCTCAATCCTTACGTACTTTGTGCCCCCTCTAAAATAACCCCTGTCACGCACGCACGCACACACACACACACACACACACACACACACACACACACACACACACACACACACACACACACACACACACACACACACACACACACACACACACACACACACACACACACACACACACACACACACAGAGGATGAAGCAGATCGGTGGCCCCCTTGTGTCCCTAAAGTCAAACACTCAGACAGGGAGGGAGAATCCAACACGCCCTGGTGCAGCAGACAACAGAGACTTCAACACGGAGGGGAGGAGGGCCTGAGAAAACAGAATGACTGAGGCCACAAACACATCCATCAATCTCTTCTCCCCTCCCTCCTTCCCTCCACTGCCCTCCCTCTTTTTGCCGCTCTAATACGTACATGCGCACACGCACAAACACACACCGCACGCACTTCCATCCCGGCGGTCTCAATTAACCCGTGGACCTCCTGTAGCAGCATCTCTTAAGGAGCTGGGGAGAACGGGAGAGATGCTATCTGCCAGGAAGATTACGGTGGGACAGGCAGATCAAAGCAGGGCCGGACTTTGGGCCCCAACAATTAGCCCTAATTAAATAAAGTATGTCTGTTTAAACTTCATTAGCAGCTGGGCGTTTGCTCCACCAGAGTGGGCACAACTCAACCGTCCTTAATTAAAAGATAATCCACGGGATCCCCCCTAATCTCCTTAGAAAATATGCTATTTTTCCCCATGACAGCGTTTGAGTCCCTACTACGGAGAGTGGGGGGAGCGGCGGAGCGTAGGTGTTCACTACTGACGCCAGCAGCCTGAATGTCTCCTCCTGCTAGTGGGTCTTCTCCTAACCCCAACCTGGAGAGGAGGGGGAAAAAACCTGCTCCCGATAACATCAATTTAGCATGCTATTATCTCCAATGGTGGAAAACTACACTCCGGCTCGGGCTGACATAAATCTTGGGGAGCCGGGTGGACATTGAATATGCATGAGCCGAAACAGATATTAGTATTCCTGTCACTGGAGGTTTTCAAACTTTCAAGTCAATGACTTGAGTGGATCCAGTCTGGAGTTTCCATAAAACAGGGCAAAAGAATGCGATACATAATTAAAGATCTACAAAGCTTCTGAAGTCTGGGGAAGAAAGAGAGAGAAAAAGAGTTGCTGTGGATTATTTCCATGTAATTTAGATGAACACACAGTGTGGATAGGGCTACATGGATGAAATAGATTCACTATCCGCTTACCAATCTCTTCATTTCTAGGGGTTAATTGTAGTATGTTGAATCTTGAGTATGGTGTAATGGGAATACGGTACTTGTGTGCTCAGAGCACCATTTTATGAGAAGGAGGGAAGTTATTTCAACCCTGGGCATAAAGCGTTCCCGTCAAACTCATCCGGGTCAGCTAGAAGTAAAGATCTGATAGGCGGCACTTAGATTGTTGTTTTGTATTGCAAAGGAGCGTTTTGATCTGCAAGTTGGGAAAATCGCATCGTCATTTTCTACCCTGAAATCCCCAAAGCCTCTATTTACAATATGCAAATGTCTTGCGTGTCCCTGTTGTTATTTTCCACTCTGATCTCTTCCTCCACCAACTGCAATGTATCCCTGTCATGTGTCCTGTCAATCAACTCCCTAGGAACCCTGTGATCAGGGGTCATTTTAGAACCCAATCCCTAATCTCTTAATCTTGCGTTTTGGGGATTAGTTGTTCCAGTGTAGTGTTTATAGTTATGTCTATAAATAGCCAAAACAAACCAGCCGTCCTGCACTTCCCTCTTCCCAAACTGTTTACGTTCCTCACCCCTTACACCCCTCCCAGACTACCTTCAGTTCATTTGAAGGGAGACACACAATCTGACCCACGTTATTAAACTCAGATGTTTCGACCACACTTTCCAAACAACATGCTCTTTTACTTCTTCATTTTGGTTGAACAGAATAAAGCGAAAGAACGAGGGAGACCGTCAAACCCTCTAATGGTATCTGGGAGGGCGGATCGTCGTCTCTGCTTTGGGGTTTGACCCAAGTTATGCGAAAGCTGAACTGTCAGATGGGAGGGTGGAAGGAAGGATAGAGGAAGGGAGAGATGGATAAATGGGAACTGTATACCATTCTGGTGCCCTAACCGAGGAGGGCCCACGGGGCCCGGAGCTCCGGCTGTCATCCAGGCCACAGGCCTGTCTGGGGCCGGAGAATCAGACGATCTGAACGAGAGAGACAGACAAGACTTACCCTGGAAGTGCTCTCTTTGGAAACACAATGAAAGAGAGAGGATAAATATACAGTATGGGGTGAATTATGCTACGGCTCAGCGCAGAGTTGACACACACAAACTGACAGTGAGGCAGCCGTGTGGTTGTGCTGAGAGCGGCCCATCCCTGTCAGGCACTGTGGAGAAGGAGAGCAGACGAGGGTGATACTCAGTCTTCCCTATTCATCCTTCTGCTAAGACTGCATAGGGAACCGAGATTCTTTCACTTTTAGACTAGCTAGCTAGTATTGTTGTTGTTCATGCCAGGTTTATTTGTGATGTCACTGCCCTGTCCATTCATAGACAGAGGCTGAAAGTACCTACAGTGAACCTGTACATGTGTTACGTAAACTCTGATTTTTAAAGATCATTAATAAATACTAAGAGCTAGGAAAATGGGTCTGATAGCTACACTGAGTGTACAAAATGTTAAGAACACCTTCCTAATATTGAGTTCTGCCCTCAGAACAGCCTGTTTCGTGAGGCACAGGCTCTACAAGGTGTCGAAAACGTTCCTGGCCCATGTTGACTCCAATGCTTCCCAAGATTGTGTCAAGTTGGCTGGATGTCCTTTGGGTGGTGGACCCTTCTTGATACACACGGGAAACTGTTGAGTGTGAAAAACCCAGCACCTGTTCAAAGGCACTTCAATATTTTGTCTCATAATGATTTGTACACTCAGTGTATATCGCATTCTGCGGAGCGCAAGAGGGATATTTTCTAGTGTGATGGTCTTTGAGAAACTCATATCTCACATGAATCATCGATGAAGATCCGTCCATCAGCATCAAGTAAAAGGCAGCTTAAATGGCATGAACCCATACAACGACCGTATTGACAAAACCTAAAGTCTATAAGTTAGACTAGTCTCCCCTTCCTCCTCAGAAAGACAGTGACCTCTTCATCCCAGGCATAAACAACAACCAGAAGAGGAGAGATATTCACGGTGACCGCGGCGAGAAAGATAGAGACGGCGGAGAGAGCGAGAGAGAAAGATAAAGAGAGAAAGAGGAAGAGAGAGAAAGTCAGAGAGAAAGAGGAAGAGAGAGAAAGTCAGAGAGAAAGAGAGAGAAAGCGAGAGAGAGTGAGAGATTACATCTTCAGTATTGTTAACAGACATATTTCATAAATTGATCCGGCTCACACAACAAAACTGGGGAGTAGACACATAGCCTGACCTTCACCATCTCTTAACCAGCCCAACGATAAATAAATAAAACCCTGCTTGTTTGACAGCCGCTGTCCGTAAACCCAAGCCCACAGCAGCCAGACCCCCCTTCTTTCCTCCCTCCCTACCTCTCCGCTCCTCCCTTGCTTTGTGTGGAATGCCTGTACGCCTCCAGTTTATTCATCATACCTTGCAATATTTCTCTCCTCTCTCCCTCCAACGGATACATTTTGTCCTTGACAGGGAGCTTGGCCCATCTGGTGACACAGGACACCCGGTAGCCTCTGACGACAGGCGCTCAAAGCTGGCCCTTTCCTGGGTGGACAGGACGTGCAGACAGTGCCCAGCTCCAGCCACGTCTCGGGAGGGAGGGAGTTACAGAGGGCAAGGACAACCCTGCTCTGTCCGTCAGGCCATTAGGAGAGGCTGTAGCAGGATGGTCGCCGTACCTATAGGTGTTTTTAGTCCCTGCTGATCAAAGGCTGTTGGCAAGTTGCTGAGGTCAGGCTTTTAAACGCAAGGAGAAATGTATCCTGCCTCTCGGCCTCGGCCACGGCCCATCCCACTCTCCTCACCACCCGCCCCTCTCATTTTCCCACTTGGCTTCATTTGGCGCCGGTGGGATCCTGCCGGTGTCAGCAGGCCCCGCTGAATGGCAAAATGTCACAGAGATACAATGGCGAGGGGACTTGTCAAGCACCTTGTGTCATACATGGCAGCTGCAGAGGAAGATAATAGATTAATTCCATGAGTGTCTGAGCCCCTACAGGACAATATTGCTTTTTGCTCTCACCCGCTCCTCTCCTCTCCTCTCTTCTCTCTCTGTCTCTCTCTCTCTCTCTCTCTCTCTCTCTCTCTCTCTCTCTCTCTCTCTCTCTCTCTCACACACACACACACACACACACACATGCGCGCACGCACGCACACACACCCGTCATGCAAACACACGCACATTTTTATCACCCTCTCTCCTATTTTATCAAGGAGAGTCAGCGAAGTGCTGGAGGTTCAGGGTGTTGAAGAGAGGTTGGTGTGGTGTGTGAGGATGTGTGTGGAGGAGGGTATGATGTGTGAGGGTGTGTGTGGGAGAGAGGACAGCGTGGCGTGTGAGGGTACGCGTGCGTGGAGGAGAGGGCGGTATGTGAGGTTGTATGTGGCCGCACACTGCTGCATAGCCAGCCGGCCACACGGCAAGTCATTTCGACCTAATTATCGCCATGCACACCGTCAAGGAGAACAGCCTCACCTTCTCCTCTCCCCCCACAGTGGCAGAGCATGCTGTCGTCGGTGTGGCCATATAAAAATAATGCACGCGGGGGAGAGACAGGACGGGAGGGTTTCTAGTTCAACAGAAGCCATAGGCTTGCTGGTCATGTCTCCTGGTCAGGGAGATCTATCATTGCGCCAATAGTTAATTGCCTGTGCTTAACATGAGCAGATGAACCAGACGTGAATCAACAGAGCGGAGCATATCTCCTCTGGTATGTGCAAATGATTTTTGGCATTACCGCTGTTAGCCCATTACAAACGTGTTGAATAACAGATTCAGTACATGGAACAACAGATAGTCCAAAAAACGACCAAAAGAAAGTTTGTTCTGAAGTGTCTCTCCTATATTTGAGATATATGAGAAAGATCAAGAAACTTAAAAAAAAAATGTTTTTACTTGTATTTAACCCCATATTTTTGGCATTAAACAGTTCCCAAAGTTCATTTAAAAAAATATATATACTTTTGTTATTGGACATAAAATACTGTAAAATCACTAGGAATTCAGCTCAAAATGATTTTAATTTAGAAAATCTACACCCAATATTTCACCTTTTAAATAGAGAGTTGTGATTGTGTACCATTATAATCATAATTTTTTTGTCAAATACAATATCTGTTTGGGCTTCTTGTAAGAGTACAAATGATTTATAATTATGTTCCAGCTCCCCCGACCATCCGCTCAATACAAAAATGGCCCGTGGCTGAATCTAGTTGAATCTATTTGATGTTCCCTGGTGTACAGTATATGTGACTAGCTGTGGGTGTTCTGCTCAGCTGACATGTCATGTGTGTCTCCGCCGGTTACCGTGACGCTGCTGAGAGCTCTGGAATGGTGTGCCGGACACTGGTTGCACTGCGCCACACACTCAATCTGAACTTCAATGGAATCTTTTCATGCCGTTAGAAAGAAATGAAATTTGAATGCCAGCCGACATTTCTGACTCCATCACAAAAGGGGAAGAACAAAGGGGCCATTGGATTGTTGCGCTCGATTGAGACATACGCTGAAACAGAGCGTTATTATGAGGCCTGACGGCCAGGTCCAATTTTCTCTGAATTATCCACATAGTTCACATTACTGATCCGGCTGCTTCCCCATGAAATAAAATGTCTGGAATTTCTCGCCTCCTACTGCTGAATGCCATGCCGGTCTGGACCATTTAAATGTGTGATGTCACCACTCCATATAAAGACAGAGAGAAAGAAAGAGAGACACAGACAGAGACAGAGAGACACAGAGAGAGAGAGAGAGAGAGAGAGAGAGAGAGAGAGAGAGAGAGAGAGAGAGAGAGAGAGAGAGAGAGAGAGAGAGAGAGAGAGAATGAAATCCTCAATGAAATGATCAAATATACAGACAACAAATTCCAATTGGCTATACTAAAACTCTTTAACATCATACTTAGCTCTGGCATCTTCCCCAATATTTGGAACCAAGGACTGATCACCCCAATCCACAAAAGTGGAGACAAATTTGACCCCAATAACTACCGTGGAATATGTGTCAACAGTAACCTTGGGAAAATCCTCTGCATTATTATTAACAGCAGACTCGTACATTTCCTCAATGAAAACAATGTACTGAGCAAATGTCAAATTGGCTTTTTACCAAATTACCGTACAACAGACCATGTATTCACCCTGCACACCCTAATTGACAACCAAACAAACCAAAACAAAGGCAAAGTCTTCTCATGCTTTGTTGATTTCAAAAAAGCCTTTGACTCAATCTGGCATGAGGGTCTGCTATACAAACTGATGGAAAGTGGTGTTGGGGGTAAAACATACAACATTATAAAATCCATGTACACAAACAACAAGTGTGCGGTTAAAATTGGCAAAAAACACACACATTTCTTCACACAGGGTCGTGGGGTTAGACAGGGATGCAGCTTAAGCCCCACCCTCTTCAACATATATATCAACGAATTGGCGCGGGCACTAGAAAAGTCTGCAGCACCCGGCCTCCCCCTGCTAGAATCCGAAGTCAAATGTCTGCTGTTTGCCGATGATCTGGTGCTTCTGTCACCAACCAAGGAGGGCCTACAGCAGCACCTAGATCTTATGCACAGATTCTGTCAGACCTGGGCCCTGACAGTAAATCTCAGTAAGACCAAAATAATGGTGTTCCAAAAAAGGTCCAGTCACCAGGACCACAAATACAAATTCCATCTAGACACTGTTGCCCTAGAGCACACAAAAAACTATACATACCTTGGCCTAAACATCAGCGCCACAGGTAACTTCCACAAAGCTGTGAACGATCTGAGAGACAAGGCAAGAAGGGCATTCTATGCCATCAAAAGAAACATAAATTTCAACATACCAATTAGGATTTGGCTAAAAATACTTGAATCAGTCATAGAGCCCATTGCCCTTTATGGTTGTGAGGTCTGGGGTCCGCTCACCAACCAAGACTTCACAAAATGGGACAAACACCAAATTGAGACTCTGCACGCAGAATTCTGCAAAAATATCCTCTGTGTACAACGTAGAACACCAAATAATGCATGCAGAGCAGAATTAGGCCGATACCCACTAATTATCAAAATCCAGAAAAGAGCTGTTAAATTCTACAACCACCTAAAAGGAAGCGATTCACAAACCTTCCATAACAAAGCCATCACCTACAGAGAGATGAACCTGGAGAAGAGTCCCCAAAGCAAGCTGGTCCTGGGGCTCTGTTCACAAACACAAACACACCCTACAGAGCCCCAGGACAACAGCACAATTAGACCCAACCAAATCATGAGAAAACAAAAAGTGAATTACTTGACACATTGGAAAGAATTAACAAAAAAACAGAGCAAACTAGAATGCTATTTGGCCCTAAACAGAGAGTACACAGCGGCAGAATACCTGACCACTGTGACTGACCCAAAATTAAGGAAAGCTTTGACTATGTACAGACTCAGTGAGCATAGCCTTGCTATTGAGAAAGGCCGCCGTAGGCAGACATGGCTCTCAAGAGAAGACAGGCTATGTGCTCACTGCCCACAAAATGAGGTGGAAACTGAGCTGCACTTCCTAACCTCCTGCCCAATGTATGACCATATTAGAGAGACATATTTCCCTCAGATTAAACAGATCCACAAAGAATTAGAAAACAAATCCAATTTTGAAAAACTCCCATATCTACTGGGTGAAATTCCACAGTGTGCCATCACAGCAGCAAGATTTGTGACCTGTTGCCACGAGAAAAGGGCAACCAGTGAAGAACACACACCATTGTAAATACAACCCATATTTATGCTTATTTATTTTATCTTGTGTCCTTTAACCATTTGTACATTGTTAAAACACTGTATATATATATAATACGACATTTGTAATGTCTTTACTGTTTTGAAACCTCTGTATGTGTAATGTTTACTGTTAATTTTTGTTGTTTTTCACTTTAAATATTCACTTTGTATGTTGTCTACCTCACTTGCTTTGGCAATGTTAATACATGTTTCCCATGCCAATAAAGCCCTTGAATTGAATTGAATTGAATTGAATTTAATTTAATTGAATTGAATTGAGAGAGAGAGAGAGAGAGAGAGAGAGAGAGAGAGAGAGAGAGAGAGAGAGAGAGAGAGAGACAGAGAAAGAAGAGAGAGAGAGAAGAGACAGAGACAGAGACAGAGACAGAAA
This sequence comes from Oncorhynchus clarkii lewisi, assembly GCF_045791955.1. NCBI lineage: Eukaryota > Metazoa > Chordata > Actinopteri > Salmoniformes > Salmonidae > Oncorhynchus > Oncorhynchus clarkii. The sequence goes on along the minus strand of NC_092176.1, from coordinate 3,163,192 downwards.
GAGAGAGAAAGAGAGAGAGAGAGAGAGAGAGAGAGAGAGAGAGAGAGAGAGAGAGAAGAGAGAAGAGAGAGAGAGAGAGAGAGAGAGAGAGAGAGAGAGAGAGAGAGAGAGAGAAAGCGAGGAAGAAAGCGAGAGAGCAGTGCTGCCCAGTTACTTGTGCCATCCTGGAATCCACTAGGCTTTGCCATGCATTCCCACCACTGAGGTAATTAAAGAAGGGGTAAAACAACAACGTCGAGGGATCAGGCCTGTGAGTAGCATCAGATAGAATCAACACACTTAACATGTGACCTTGCTATCTCGTCATCTGGCCAGAGCAATAGGTCTGCAGAGGTGGATAATTAGCGGAGGTTCATTTTGATTTCACAAAACGCTTTGTCTTGCCATAGAACTGAGAGAGAGAGAGAGAGAGAGTTTCATGACGACAGGAATTGAGCTGATCAGGGCTGCTCTTTCTCTGTGAAAGCCATTCCTGGCCTGGCCACCATGGCCGGCCAGCACCTCTCCCTCTCTCTCTGTCAGGGCCTAGTGGGGCTCCCTAGAATGCTAACTAGCCTACCAGGCTGTGTCTCAGGGAGCCAGGGCCTTCGCCAGGGGCACCTCGCAATTGACACAGTCAGGAGGAAGAAGAAAGAGCAAAACAAAAGTCTATTCACGCCTGAATCCTCTTTTGGACTCACCCATCCCCCCCTCTTAAAACAAGAAAAAAGGAGGGAAAAGAGAGCGAATTACAGAGAATGAATGGAAGAAAAGGTCTGAAAGGTCTGAGGGGTAAGTAAGGCACGGTGAATGACAGCTGGCTGTCATAAGCCCTGTGTTCCTCGTTTCATCCTTTGTTCTCAGGTATTTTCATTTGGTTAGAGGGGGGGGTTGGTCGGTTGGGGAGCCACTTGTTCAGGGGGTTTACTGCTACAGGGAGTCCTGCCCAGCTCAGCAGGCACTATTGATTCAAGCAGTGTTCTGCTAGCTACTGCTGCTGTTGTTATTAGTCAACTGGGGAGTCTGCCTCTGTGTGTGTGTGTGTGTGTGTGTGTGTGTGTGTGTGTGTGTGTGTGTGTGTGTGTGTGTGTGTGTGTGTGTGTGTGTGTGTGTGTGTGTGTGTGTGTGTGTGTGTGTGTGTGTGTGTGTGTGTGTGCATGTGTAAAACTAAGTTCTACTCACCAACCCAACCCCACTCTTTCTTCTACTGACACAACTCTCAGAAGTCACTCAGAGGGGTTATGTCTTACACACAGAGAGCACAAACTAGGCTCAACTGTGCCCCCTAACATGTTGCCCCTGACATAACCTCAACCCTAGTTAACAGACTCTCTCACTTTGATGGTCCACACCACACTGCTACGACAGTAATAATGTAAACATGTAAACAAGACAAAAAGATATCTGTACTAAAAACAGCTTTCCCTTTTATACATATATCTGTAAAACATCCCTATATGTGGTGTATGGTCCCATAGGGCAATTGGCCCGGCGTCGTCCGGGTTGGGGGAGGGTTTGGCCAAGGTAGGCCATCATTGTAAAATAAGAATTTGTTCTTCACTGACTTGTCTAGTTAAATAAAGGTTAAATAAATGGTAATAGTCTCCAAGCTAGATTTTGCTTCCATGCTGTTTAATGTGAGCAAATATGGACTGAATGTCAAACAATCCTTTTGAATTTTTTGTATCATTCTTCTTGCGGGTAGATATCATTATTGCTGCCCTCTTCCCTTGCTCAGCCCCTAGTCATATCTCTCTGTCCCTCTCTCTCTCTGGTGTGTCTCCAGTCACCTGACGATGTGTGGCCTGCCAGCCTCTACCCCTGCCTCTGGCAGCCACGGCTGGTCTGTTATTGTTCCTCAGCAGCCCATATATCTGCACAGTGGAGATGTTTGCTAAAATGGGGATCTGGGTCAAAGGTCGCTGAGCTCTGTCCTTTGGCCCCTCAAGCCAGATGGCACCTCTAGGTTTCCCAGGCTGTCGCCTCTACAAAAGCCCCCCTCCCTCTCTCTCTCTCTCTCTCTTTCTCTCTCTCTCTCTCTTTCTCTCTCTGGCTCTCTCTCTCTCTCTCTCTCTCTCTCTCTCTCTCTCTCTCCCTTCCACAAGGCCTAGCCTACTGTGCCTAACCCTCCTCACCCTCAACAAAGATTCCACTCCTTTTCTGGCGGTAGGGGAATCCAACAGAGGGTAAACAGGAAGGGGAAATGTGAGCCACAGCTGGGAAATGCCAATAAAATACCTAGAGTGTGAGTTCTTCAACAGTCTGGTACACAAGGCATTATCACCGCCAAAATGACTAAGCCTAATTTAGTTCGATTCTTTTTTTAACCTCTCCTTTTTCAGTTCTTTGCTAAATAGATTTTTTTTTTTTAAATCCTCATTGAATCCATTTTCTGTGTCAAAACAAGTTAATTAGCTTGCTTTATTTCAAAATAAACCATTAATATAGGAATGGGTGGGTAATTAATTTCCTGTAATTGCCCCAGCAGGATTGGTGTCAGTTACACCCACTCCCATTTAAATACCTTCTATTAGCTTTAGTACGGCTCTTACTACTGTGGCTCTGTGTGGGTCTGCTATGTCTGGTGATGAGAGAGTGAGAAGAGAGGAGGGGGGAGGGAGGGAGGGAGGGAGGAGGGAGTAGGGGAGAGAACACATGCCAGGCAGAACGTGTTACAGTTTACAGAATAAGTATACACACAGCCCAGTATCTGGGGTTGTCTGTAAGAGTGAGGTATTTTTTTCCCCAGCTTCACTCATAGAATGGGAACTCAGTTCACTTCTGAAGCGGTTCTACTACAGTAAATGAATAGTCATAATCATCCATTGCATGAGAGAGATTTTTTTTTATCGACGTGTAATAAGACAGAAACATTTTTGCCTCACCAGCTCGGTGTTATCAAACGAGTAAACAGTTCAACCTAAGCCTAAGCTTAAACATGGGTGCTTGCAGTAATGCATCTTTACAAATCGCCTTCCAAAAATGCTTCTCGACTTGTAATACCGTGCCAGCCTGTTTTAAATATCTAATTTGTCATTTCCAGGAGGGGGTGAGGGCTGAATTGCCCACCCTAGACTAAGCTCCTTATACTCACTTCTACATATTGGCGGATTTGCACGAATGAACTTAGTGGTGCAGGTAGAGTAGTCCCACTCCACATGCTGTGTAAACAAAGGATATGAGAAGCCCCTGCCTTAGAGCCCCACTCAGCGAGGGCCTCAATATGAACATCCTCCCCTCCGTCTCCTCCAATGTGCTTTAGGAGGGGCTCTCCAACAGGTTTCCTCCCTGTGCTCCCGTTATGAGGTGAAAAGCAACTATCCTGTGGCGGTTGGACAAGGCGGCCAGTAAGTGTGTCACCTCAGTTGAGGTCGGGGCGGACTGGCACACTCTAGCCAGTGCCGCCAGTGAACAGTGGAATACACAGCAGACACCATAGAGAGCAGACCAGGAAGGATGGACCCACAAAATGCTCAGCGAGGGGTGAGAGACAGAGATGGCGACCTTATTTAGTGATTGAAAATAAACCAGTGATATCTGTGGGGAGGGCATTAGTGGTGGAGCCTCCTGTAAGAGAGATGGCTCATTCCCTAAGGTAAGTTACCATGGGGAACTGGCAGGATGCTGTGTCACGCACCCCTTGAAGCCTCCTTTCAGATCTGTGATGACAAAAACACACACACTCAGACGGACACACGCACACACACATACAGACGGACACACACACACACACACACACACACACACACACACACACACACACACACACACACACACACACACACACACACACACACACACACACACACACACACACACACACTTGGAGACTGCAAAACAGATTTTCCAGATGTCTTATTTTGCAGCGTAGTATTGACATCCAACTGATGTAGCGTTCTATCTTAGAAGACACATATCCGGGTTAGGCACCATCGTTTGTTGTCTGATGTTACTAGGCCCTTTCATGCTTATCGCGTAGAATGCTATTTCAATCATACTCCCATGTCATGCTTAAGTGCAAAATGTGTACAGTACTGAGGAAAATCGGTTAAACAACTGTGGGGGTTTTTTGTTGCGAAAATGCACGTGTGCACACGGGGGGAAAAAACTAAACAAAGAAGAAAGGCCAGTTTCATCCTCTGTAAAGAAATGCTTCATGGGAGAAGAGAAAAAAAAAATCAGGAAATGAATTTGAGGTCATCGGCACCAGGGAGAGTATAGACTTGAAGGTTTTCAATAAAATGCCCGTGTGACAACTTTTGCACATCTTTGCAAATTTCGTTCGCTCTCCATCCCTTTGGGAGTGTTTACAGCTGTGGAAAATACACAGAGCTGTCTGCAGCTCTGGCCTTAGCAGAAGTTAATGCACTGATATTGTTACTTGGTACACTGTGGGTTTTTTCTCTCCATATTATTCTAAGAACGCTAGCTGCAGAAAAGGACAATGACTGTTTAAGCCTGCAAGCGGTGGAAGTCTTCTAAGCCAGAAGAATCCGACTTTAAGTGAAACCAGAGTTATCAGAGAACGAGCAGTTCTCTCGACAACATTAGATGTTGTTGTTGTTTTTTGTTGTTTTGTTTTTTTAAAGAATTGAATCACTGCTTTGTTCACATTATGGCTGGTGGGAATTTGATGCTGAAACAAAGACGTGTAGTTGTGGTTTGGGAACAGTTGAGGCCTGAGAGCCAGATCTACATGCCTTCAAATAGCCACACCTTCATACTAGAGAGAGAGAGAGGAGCCAAATTGGGCCTCCTTACTGTCCACATCAAAACAGATCCTAAGCCAGATGTGGTCTGGTGGGCGACACACTCTCCATTTACATAGGCAATTCCTCCATTCCTTCCCTTTCCACTGGTAAGGTCTCTGGAAGAAGATAAAAACAGAGGGAGTAAGCTAAAATAAAAGGAGTGAAGATAAGGAATAGCACGAGGTAGAGAGAGAGAGCAGGAGAGTGAGATCTCCGCAGCATGTTACGGCGGTGAGGTCGGGGAAGAGCACTGTCATGGGCGTGTGTCAGAAAAGGGGGCTTCAGCCTTTGGCTTTCCACACATTTTCACACACCGTAAATCACTCTACTGGGTCCGGCTGTGTGTTACGTGAATGATATATTTTATTTACACTACAGAGGAGAACACACATGGTCAGTATTAATCATCCCCCACCTTTAATAACGATTCAACTTCCAGTCATTCATCACCTCTTCCAAACCCACGCCTGCAGAGAAGGAAGGAAAAGAGGAAGAGGAAGATAAAAAAAATATTTAAAAAACATGTCTGGCTAACAAGAGCAGGGTGCTTGAGAAGATAGAGCTAGCTAGCTAACAACACCAAGGAATGAACCAGCTGCATTTCTAAGGCATTCAAACCTACCACTAACTAAAATGTGTGGTTTGCTTGCGTTGATGTGTTAGCAACTGTACTTATCGGTGTGGAACTACGAGAGTGGAATACCTCGATGACATGAGAACTATTCTGCTCTGTGACATGTTTACACGAGTTGGCTTTAGCACCATTACTCCCTTTCACTTGTCTCACTTAGAAGTCCCCCTTAATGATGGAGTACAGTCATAACCACATACATCCCCTACACAAAGATATGGCTGTCAGAGAAATCTGCTGACGTGGCCAATGTGTCTACATTACTGTCCAATCTCGTCAAAACGAGATGGTTATTTCACCCCTCCCCCACACACACAAATAAGATGGACATAAAATGATAGGTCTTAGCGAACATGATCTGTGTGGAACGTCCCAGTTTGTACTCTACAAAGGTTATGCTGGGCAGGCAGACTATAATAACTCCAGTTAAATGTAGTAGAATGGTTCAGATTGATACTTCATGTTTAAAATGATTTAGAAGGCGATCCATTCCCCAGCCATCGCTGTAACTTACATTTCACAGTGAACAGTGTGTTTGAAACTCTTCCAAATCACACAAGAGGAGCGCGTTTAAAAAAATAACAAAAATATGGCGGAGCACATACTTGAGGTTCTGGGCTGTGGGAAAGTGAATAAATAAGACACTGAGACAACGAATGAGGGGAGGTGAACAGAGCAAAGAAGCTAAATGCCCGGGACTGCTGCGAAACGAAATGTTGCCCCCCACGTGATTGGCTAAGGACCACATGATCTGTGGTGGCAGCCATTGCTGGAGTATTGATGGGCTTGTTGGCAGGCTGTAAATCAGGATGTGAAAACAAAAGCTGAACACAGTCCAGGCTGTGGACACCACCAATATAGCCCACTTAATACCATGCTATAGGACAGCCACCAGGCAGACAACAAAAAGAGACAATCGTCATCCCTGACACCAACAGCTTGTGCTCCTCCCTCCTGCTTTTGAGAAGCATTCTCCCGCGATGCAAACCCCACGTAACAATCGACAGATTGTTTCCAAATGTGTGTGTGTGTGTGTGTGTGCGTGCGTGCGTGCGTGCGTGCATGCGTGCGCGCACGTGCGTGGGTTTTCCCTCTTGCGGAGATTTATTCCCGAAAACATAGGATCTGTTTTATGACCCGTTTTTGCATAACCCTGCTGTTGTCATCTTTTCTTCTCCTTTTTCTCTGTCCCTCGCTCTTTCTCTTCCCCCTTTCATTCAACGCCCCTGTCTTTATTAAGTGTTGCATGTGCCGCAGCAGAACTGTAAGTCTGTCATTGTTCTGTTTGGTTTAGTCTCTGACTACGTCAACACCCGATATGGGAGTGGAGCATTTATCCATTGCCACAGTAATACGGCGTAATAAGCAAAGTGAGAAATAATTGAAAAGGAGGAAATAGTAGGATTTTGATTATGTTGTGGATGTAGTCCGTCACGTTGTAATGGCTTAGATCTCCTCAACAGTGAAGCTATGCTTATGCTTAATGAACCAAGCAAAAGGTCGTTAGGAAACAGCCGTATCTATTTTTTTATTTTTTTTAGAGTGCTATAGCTATCATAAAGTGAGTTGAAAGTAATAGAAGGAAGATTTAACACGGGTTCGGCTAATGTGTGCAAAGGAGGTTTAACTGCTGTGTTTAGTAACAACCCAAGAATGCTCCTCCTATGAAAAGTGGCAGTGTCTTTAATTGTCCTTCTCTCCCAATACTTGGAGTTTGGCAGTGCCATGTTTAACTTTTTTTTTTAAATGGGGTAGCATGTATGCAATACAACACGATTTGGGCTCATTTGTCCAACGAGTAACTGAAAAGGCCAGATTAAATTATTTGGGTGAAATAAATGTTGATATCAGCAAACATTAAACTGCCAGTCTACAGTGACATGGGCGGTTTATCACCTTATCACATTGAAATATCGTCTACAAAGGAAATACTGTAGCATGGGGCGCTACCCCCACTCTGTCCTTAGAAAGGCATCTCTTTAAAAACAAATCTTATCCGCACAAACCACTGAGCCTCAATAAATAACCATGAACATTTTCTTGTCCTTCTTTCTTGACTATTTTTCCCTCCCTTTTCCAACCAATGATATATCGAAATCTGTGAGACTGTAATCCTATTAATAAAGCTCTTGTCCGCGTTACATTTATTTCCCTTATAATCTCCTTCCCCCGACTTCCCCTCTCTCCTCTGTCCCCTGGCTGACCCCTGTGAACATTTTCCCCCTGCACAGCTGAGAGAAATTCAGATTGATACCAAATATAATGGCCATTGTGGGTTTCATAACAAGCGGCTTGATGGTGTGATCAAAGCTGGTTGAGCCTGACAGACCGTGCCAGCCATCTTCACTAGCCCAGGCAGGGCCTCATGTGGCTTGCTGAGGTGGGGGGTCCTGACAACCCGCCATACAGTACTTGACCTCCCTGTTATTGTGCAGCCTCCATGTTTAATTGCTGCTGGGGGCAGACTGGTGTCTGTGTGTGTGTGTGTGTGTGTGTGTGTGTGTGTTTTTCTTACATTTTTTTCTCTCTCTCTTAATAAGTTAGAGAAAGGAAAACAGAGATAGCTACGCACATATACGTGGATACGTAAGTACACGCGCACAGGCAGGCAGGAACAGACAAACAGACGGACACACACGCTGCAGCGTACATACTCAAGGAGAAGCCACATGCAGCCGACGAGCCACATGCACATCCTTCCCCGTGTTGTAAGCCTGCTGCTTGAAAAGTAACCCAAATTGCACAGAAAGATTGCTTCTAAAATAACTTGCAACCACGAAGGCAGACCTGAGCAGCGAGGGCTGCGTGGCTGTATGTCTCACAGGAGATGGAGGATGACTGCTCCACACATGCATAATCCTGATGGAAATCCTTGTCCTACATGCCTCAGTAATGGTTTATGGCACTGACCAAAAAACGCCATCCTTATGGCGACACCAATCCACGGCCACAGAAGCCCTCTTCTCCCTCTCTCTCCAAATCTTAAACCCATCAGTTCCACAGCCAAATCCAAATGAATCAATCCCAAACTAACCTGCCATCCCTACCAGCAGACAGGGTTCCGACTGAATGGGAATCTCCCCCAAGCCTTCCGTACTACATCAAATCAGAGTAGTCTACGGCAAATAGACAGACAATAATAGTGAGAAGTTAGCCTATATGCATGAGCTCACCAACAGGCTTTCCATGCTGTGGAGAGAGATGCCTAGCTCCACTAAGCCCCCTTAAGGATGGAGCTGGGATTTCAGAAGAAAAGAGAGGGAAAGCAAAGGGATAGGATGTGGAGGAGTAATGGCACAAGATGATATACCGCTACAAGAAAATCAGGCTTGAAGTAAGGCACTTATTCATTTATTGATAACTGGTGTCCCCAGATTGTTCCAGTAGGAAACTTGACACTCCTCTGTGTGATATTGGCTGGTTTTAATGAAAGGGGAAACGATGTGTTGTTCAAATAGAATCATTACCTTCATACTTGGTAAAGCACTGAGGTCAATGTATTTAAAGAATGTTGATAACGATAAAACATGTATAGGATACACACAGGTGATGTAATTCTGTGACTGTAAAAAAACAATTAGATATGTTTTCTCTTACCAAATGAGCAGATGGGCAACCGTCACTATTGGGGTGTGAAAGTACACATTCTTAGCAGATTTGTTTTCATATTTGAAAGAGCTGAGGAATTACACAAATTGGAGGAAACATTTGGACTTGTTAAATCCTCCAGTGGGCCAGGGTTACAGATTTTGTCAGCGACCATGCGAGACAATAAAAGTGAGGCATTGACAGAGTAAGTGAAAAGTTGAATATGGCTTCTTTCACCCGGGCGCATAATGCATCGTGACCGATGAAACATTTCCCATGGTTCACAGGGTTCTCTGTCAGCACTGACGGTATGAAGCCCTGGAGGCAGGGACCGGGGACTGGCCCTTTAAACAGACGCCTCACACTTTTCATTTGGTCCTCGCACGGGGAGGAAAGAGGAAAGAGAAAAGAGGGCAGTGTAGAAAAATAGAGGAAAACAATACAGGAGTTTCAGTGCCTCTGTGAATGAAGGAAATAGGAGTGTTCAAAAAAGGTGCGTTAAGAAGTGCATTAAGAAGTGCATTCATTATTACACGCCCACATGCTGTATACTGTACTTTGCACATATTTTTTTACAAACATTATTGTGAGTCTCGTCAAACCAAATCAACGTTTATTCGTTGCGTACACGCAGTTGCATGTCCGTGTAGCAGGTGCAGCGAAATGCTTGTGTTTCTAGCTCAGACAGCGCAGTAATACCTAGCAATAAAACAAACAAAACAAACAAAAACAATGCACACATCATCCAGAAAAATGGTAAATAACGAAATTAAAAAATACTGTATCGTAACGAGCAATGTCAGAGATCGGAATGTAAATATACATACATATAATGTAATATAGTGTGTAAAGACAGTATGGACAGTATATGAATAGAAAAGGTGTGCACAGCAGTAGTAATATAGGATGAGCCATGACTAGAATACAGTATACACATATGAAGTGGGTAAAACAGCATGTAAACATTGTTAAAGTGACCGGTAATCAATGACTCTAGGAAATTTCTGGTTCAAAGAGCATTGATCTGCAACTACACAAAATGTATAATTTTTGGAAATAACTTTTTTGAAAGAGAAATATAATGAAATGGTACTCAGACAATTTACAGTACACAAAATGAAAATGACCACAATTTTCATCTATGCTCATTCAATCACTAGCAGCGGATAGAGGCTTAAAATAATGCTTGATTCATTTCAAGTCTCTTGAAATAGATGTTGTAATATGTAAAGATCTGCTAGCCTGCTGAGTTTTCTTGCAGGTGGTACTGTATGTGTACTGTATGTCTCACCCTATCTCCATATAAAAACCAACTCACAAGGCATATTTCATTGTTTTTAATGTATGTCCTTCTCCACCTATTCAATCAAATGTCTCCCAACATGGACAGGGATATTTTATAACAAGCTAATATGACTGCCGTGCGTTTGTTCCGTTGAAAATGAGCCCAGTGACTCGGCAGCCCAGCGTCTCAGACCCTTCTCATTGTTGCAGCAGGCGAGGAGAACAGACATTGTCCAGTGGAAGCCACAAAAGGGGATACAGTTGCTTTACATGGAAATCTAATAGGCAATTTACATTTAAATGTCCTCTGTCCTCTGTTACAGGGCTGATTTAAAAGAGCAAGGGGGCTGCATTTTAAAACCCCAGTGCACCCCCCCCCCCCCCCCACGCCCTCCTCGTCCTCCCCAACCCCCCGTGTCTCCCACAAGAGCTTTCATCCTCACCTTTAAGAGCAGCCAATCAGCCGAGGACTTGGCACGGCGCTATGGCGATGGCACTGAGGAAACCTGACGCCCCAAACAAAGGACCTTCATTAAAAACATCTCCAGCAGAACATAGAGACAGGGAGAGAGAAAGAGAGAGAGAGGGGGGGGGAGACAGATCGACCACATTAGCCTCTCTCCGCAACGTGCGCCCAAATCAAACGACAGGTACACAGCAAAGAGAGGAGCCTCATTCCAGCTCGAAGACTCCGGTGTAGACTTTGAAAGCGCACTGCTGCGGCGCCCCGACATTCAATGGCAGCCATATTGGGTCAGGCCACTAATGAAGATGTGAGGTGGAGTGGGCAGATGACTGTTGGCTCTGAACACAGGGAGAGAGGAAAGCATGCCTGCCCGCCTGGCTGCCCAGACAGAGGTGTCCAGATAGGGCCTTTGATGGTGTCTGTGTCACAGCCCAATTAAAGAACAACAAAGCCCTTTCTGAGCTCTTGTTTGAATGTCACCATTATTGATAATAGACAGCCATTCCCTATTATTGTAATATAACTCTAGAGTAGTGTGTATGGAGCCAGTATACTCAAAACAGAGTGCATGCTGGAGTTATGGACTGCAGGGAAAATGGTCCAAATAATTATAGAACAGGTCCACAAACAGTCCTGACAATCAGCTGAATTTCAATGGAAAGGAAGTTTACCTGTGTGGCTGTACAGAATATTCACCAACAGCACCTGAAATGCACTGTCAAAATGAAAATGAAGATGTTTAAAGAGCTGTGAGTGCATTTCTGTTGAGTCCGGAGCCGTTGTGATTGATACGGTGCGTTCGGAAAGTATTCAGACCCCTTGACTTTTTACACATTTTGTTACGTTACAGACATATTCTAAAATGTATTACATTATTTGTTTCCTTCATCAATCTTCACACAATACCCCATAATGACAAAGTGAAAACAAGTTTTTAGATTTTTTTGCAAATGTATTAAAAATAAAAAACAGAAATACCTTATTTACATAAGTATTCAGACCCTTTGCTGTGAGACTCGAAATTCAGCTCAGGTGCATCCTGTTTCCATTGATCATCCTACCCGTGGTAAATTCAATTGATTGAACATGATTTGAAAAGGTACACACATGGTTGACAGTGAACATTTCCTACAGTTGACAATGAATGTCAGAACAAAAACCAAGCCATGAGATCGAAGGAATTGTCCGTAGAGCTCCGAGAAAGGATTTTTGTCAAGATCAAATATCTGGGAAAGGGTACCAAAAAAGCAGCATTGAAGGTCCCCAAGAACACAGTTGCTTCCATTCATTGTTAAATGGAAGACGTTTCGAACCACCAAGACTCTTCCTAGAGCTGGCCACCTGGCCAAACTGAGAAATTGGGGGAGAAGGGCCTTGGTTAGGGAGGTGACCAAGAACCACATGGTCACTCTGACAGAGCTCCAGAGTTCCTTTGTAAAGATGGGAGAAACTTCCAGAAAGACAAACATCTTAGCAGCAGTCCACGAATCAGGCCTTTATGGTAGAGTGGCCAGATGGAAGCCACATCTCATTAAAAGGCACATGACAGCCCGCTTGGAGTTTGCCAAAAAGCACCTAAAGGACTCCCAGACCATGAGAAACGAGATTCTGCGGTCTGATGATACCAAGATTGAACTCTTTGGCCTGAATGCCAAGTATCACAACTGGAAGAAACCTGGCACCATCCCCACGGTGAACCATGGTGGTGGTAGCATCATGTTGTGGGGATGTTTTTCAGCAGCAGGGACTGGGAGACAAGTCAGAATCGAGGGAAAGATGAACTGAGCAAAGTGCACAGAGATCTTTGATGAAATCCTTCTCAAGAGTGCTCAGGACCTCAGACGGGGGTGAAGGTTCACCTTCCAACAGGACAATGACCCTAAGCACACAGCCAAGACAACGCAGGCGTGGCTTCGGGACAAGTCTCTGAATGCACTTAAGTTGCCCAGCCAGAGCCCGGACTTGAACCCGATCATGCATCTCTGGAGAGTCCTGAAAATAGCTGTGCAGCAATGCTCCCCATACAACCTGACGTAACTTGAGAGGATCTGCAGAGAAGAATGGTTAGAAGACCAGCATCCCACAGTCGCCTCTTCACTGTTGACATTGAGACTGGTGTTTTGCAAGTGCTATTTAATGAAGCTGCCAGTTGAGGACTTGTGAGGTTTCTGTTTCTCAAATTAGACACTCTTGTGTACTTGTCCTCTTGCTCAGTCCCTCTCCTCTTTCTATTCTGGTTAGAGCTAGTTTGCTCTGTTCTGTGAAGGGAGTAGTACACAGCGTTGTACGAGATCTTAATTTTCTTGGCAATTTCTTGCATGGAATAGCCTGCATTTCTCAGTACAAGAATAGACTGATGAGTTTCAAAAAAAAATATTTGTTTCTGGCCATTTTGAGCCTGTAATTGAATCCATAAATGCTGATGCTCCAGATACTCAACTCGACTAAAGAAGGCCAGTTTAATTGCTTCTTTAATCAGCACAACAATTTTCAGCTGTGCTAACATAATTGCAAAAAGGTTTTCTAATGATCAATTAGCCCTTTAAAATGATAAACTTGGATTAGCTAACACAACATGCCATTGGAACACAGGAGTGATGGTTGCTGATAATGGGCCTCTGTACGCCTATTTAGATATTCCATAAAAAATCAGCCGTTTCCAGCTACAATAGTAATTTATAACATTAACAACGTCTACAGTGTATTTCTGATCAATTTGATGTTATTTTAATGGGCAAAAATGTACTTTTCTTTCAAAAACAAGTACATTTCTAAGTGACCCCAAACTTTTGAACAGTAGTGTATATGGGTAAGATAGTCTAGCTAGCTACATTTTCAGATATTACACACTTCTAATTTTGACAAAGGCGTTTTCATTTCAAGTTAAAGTGTACTGTTAGCTAGCTAGCTTGTATGTATGATCTTATTATTCGTATCTCAGAGCTATTTGCTTAACTAGTTATAGTCTAATGTTAGCTATGTAACATTGAACCTGCAGATTCATCCAGGGTGGTAACATCATGAGTTGGGATTATGGTTTGTTGTTTAGCTAGCTAGCTACATGTCTTTAAAAAAAGACTCCACTATGCAAGTATCCATTTCAGTAGAATTTCACTGCGATAGACGTTGATAGACGTAGCTGGTAAATTCAGTCTGGCCATCTATTCTGATTTCAGAGGACTCTCATCTGATTGTGCCAGAGCTCAGAATAACTGATGATCTTATGAATGTTAAACACCAGTTGAATATGGCCGGTGTCAGTAAACATTGGCAAAAAAAAGCATAATTCAGTTGTTGCCAGCAGCACAGTTACAGTCACCATGGATAACATCAAAACAGTCTAACCAGCTCTACTAGGGCGAGTAAAATGGTCAGAGTGGAGTGTTCTCTCATTTGTGTCTGGAAGTTGCTTGCAAGCTAGCCAATGTTAGCCTGTTAGCTTTGGTGCTTGACTGCCATTGTGAGGTCAGAAAGGCTCCAATCAACCCTACTTATCGACCAGAGCATCCAATGTGCGCTCTTTGAACCATCCGAGAGCGAAACGCTCTGAATTTATGAACGGATAATCAGACAGCACAGTTGCAGTCACCAACGCTCTGGATAACATAAAAACAGCCTAACCAGCTTTGCTAGGGCGAGTAATGTTCAGTGAGCTGTTCTCTCATTTGTGTCTGGAAGTAGCTAGCAAGTTAGCCAGTTAGCCTGGGTGCTTGACTGCATTTGTTAGGACAAAACACTCGGATCAACCATTAAAGTGATGGGTGGAGCTAAAGCATAAGAGGGTGTGAACAATGCTGAATGGGTGTAGACAACTAAGAGCTGTTGGTACCAAAATGTGTATGATATACCATTTTGTAGCTCTGTGTCTCTGCTTTTATCCAACGTAAAAAAAAACAGCATTTCAAATTTTTCCAACATTTCGAAAAAACAGATTTTGCTTTGCCATTATGGGGTATTATGTGTAGATTTATGAGGGGAAAAAAACAACTTAATACATTTTAGAATAAGGCTGTAACATAACAAAATGTGGAAAAAGTCAAGGATACTTTCCTGAATGCACTGTATATGTCATATTATTTCCCACACAACAATAAGGCACCTGGGAGGTTTGTGGTATACTGTATGGTCAATATACCACGCCTAAGGACTGCATCCAGGCATTCCACGTTGACCATATACCACACCTCAGACCTTATTGCTTAAATTACCCATTTTGTTTTGACACAGAGGCAGGGAGCAGCGCCTGTGTCCCGACTCAAAATGTTATAGCCTCACAATGGGTGTTACCCAGGAAGAGGACATGAGCGGGGATGATGATTCCACACCTAATGTTTCCTAATGTTGTCTCTCTCCCTCTCTGTTCTCTCTCTGTTCTGGGACGTTCTGCCAAGGTGCTGCTCTCCTAAACGGCACCCTATTCCCTACATAGGGCACTATGTCAAAAGTCGTGTCTATAGGGAATAGGGTGCCATTTGGAATGCAGGGAGAGTCAACGCTGAGTGAGGGTGAAATCCTTCCCAGTTTCGGGCTCAGGTTTCACTCAACAATGTTCAAAATGAAAACATTGACACAACATGTCTGTCTATACATTGGGGTCTGAAATGATTGTCATCCTTGACAAAGACGCGGGGAAAAAGACTGTATGAAATAAAAAATAGACATAAGGATCTACAATTGAATGTATGCAGCAAAAATACATTCTTATAATGGTTTTACTAATAGAACTGTTTAGAATTTTTTGTTGTTTAGAAGCAATTGTTTCGAGAGAAAAAAACCTCAAAAGATGAATTATTAAAAGATCAAAATTGTTGGCCGCCTTGCAAGGGTTAGCGGCACTGAGCCTTTATCTAAACTCTTTAATGAGACTGGAGAACACATTGGGGAGGGATCTTAGACCAGTCCTCCATACAGAATGTTTCCAGATTATTGATATCCTTTGTGTGCGCTTATGTACTGCCCTCTTCACTTCAAACCACAGATCATAAATACTGAGTAGCTCAGTATTTATATCATTTCTTTTATACAGTATTTTTCTGCTCATCTTTTATCAAGGGTGCCAATCATTTCAGACTCCGCTGCACATGTACAGAGGAGGAATGTGTGAAGCTCATGTGGCAGGAACCAACGCACTGTTATAACCTAAAGGATTCATCTGCGCCCGCGTGGACCTGGGAGGGGAAGATGTGAAAAGCTATAACGCTTCCATAAAACTTGACTTTACTGCATATAGAATTATACACCTGATGTTCATCATAAATGGCGGGTAATTCATCTATAGCAGTAATAAACCACAAAATATGGGCTGCAATATATCCTACATAACAATGTACTTCAGTGGGATAAATTAAATACGACGGCATGATTTACAAAGTACACCTATACATTATTGGAATATTTAATGAGTCAAAAATGGCATGGCACACGCCTGCAGAGCATTTTACTGTGGTGGTTGTCGGTGCAGGCGGTGTGGAGTAATGAATGTGTGACTCCTTGCGGTCGGGCTCCGCCACTGAGAAGCACTATGCACTGTATCATCGGGCTCCTAATAAAGGGAGGTGGCGCCGTTTGAACATAAGGAAAGTTATGGAAAATATCTCTCACCCAAGGACACACCACCAGATGTGCCAAGACTTATGGGAGCAATCATAGGTGGCCAAGGCTCTGGTGTGGGCCTTATTAAGTTAGGCTGCAATCCAGCACCTTCAACTTATTAAGCTGTCAAGAGTTCCAATGATTAAAACCAAAGAAAGGTCAGTGTCAGACCGTCACCATTGTGCAGCCCTGATATTTGCTTTTAGGCCCCCAGACCTAATGAAGACGTTTTACTTGATACAGGAAGCTGGGATTGAATGAAACTGGTCTTTAGAGATGGGCCTTCCCCCCCCTCCCCGTTACGTTTTTATACTGGAAGAGCCCTTGTAAAATTATCCAATATTTTCTATTTTCTTCTTTCTCCTAAACTATGACTTTCTCCCTTTCTCCTTCTCTTCTTCTTTTTTCCTCCTCGCAGAATTCTTTGAAAATTCATTTAATCTGAGGAAGAGTAAAAATGGGAGTGACGGAATCAGACTCATAGGGTGCGAGTGGGAATGCTGGGCTATGCTAGTCTCCATTCAGCTGGTTTTGCATATCATCATGCATGGAGATCAAAGGGAGCAGGTTAATGGGAATCGGCTAGGAGGATAATTATGGGGAGGGGGAGGATGGGGGAACAGCGTGCTGGGGCAGGGCACCCTCCTAATATGCTCCCATTCTGCTGACAGCTGGATTCCAGCGTCTGCCCACCGAGATTAAAAAAACGAACAACAAAAAAAAGAAGCTTCATTCGAGTTCATTGAGGGCTGTCAGAGGCGTCCCTCAGACTCTCTTGACGGGCCGCGCTCGCTGACCCTCCCAGATTTATTCTCCTGTCACGGCTGATGATGTCATTGTGAGGGGCGCTGGTGTTGGATTGGCCCGTGGAGGAGAGAGTCCGGCGGGCAGGGTTCAGGGATTACTGGCCTCGGGCACAGAATCAATCATGGCAGAGCGATGGAGTGACAGCGATACGCCACTGCTCGCACTATTTCAATTTCAGTCCACGGTGAGAGACGTGGCGTGTCACCTGTTTGTCATCGTCCTCTCCTCTCTGTCTGGATTTCTCTTTTTACTCGGATCCAACATTGTGACACCTGCTCACAGGACAGGTGGAGAGGACAGGAGAGAGATGTGACCATGCCCCCAGCCCTGGCATTACTTTAGAGCCCAGCTACTGACATGCCTTTGACATTTCATGAAATCAGTATCATTAGTGATAGACAGCAATGAGGCATGAAATGTTGGAGGTGGGGGGGGAAAGAGAAAGGGGGGGGGGGTGCATCTGTCTGAGTTCAAAGCATGCCCTTGACATCATAGAGCGGGTGCTCTCTTTTTAGTCAGTGCAATTCAAAAGCTGCAAATTGTAAAGGACAGATATGCAAAACCTGAGGTCACGCAGAGTTCTCTGCCATAATCAAGGTTAGAGCCAACTGACGGACGCTTCACGGGACAGGGGTGGTAGAGGTGGAAGGGGTGGTAGAGGTGGTAGGGGTGGTAGAGGTGGTAGGTTGGTAGAGGTGGTAGGGATGGTAGGGGTGGTAGAGGTGGTAGGGGTGGAAGAGGTGGTAGGGCTGGTAGGGGTGGTGGAGGTGGTAGAGGTGGTAGAGGTGGTAGAGGTGGTAGGGGTGGTAGGGGTGGTAGAGGTGGTAGAGGTGGTAGGGGTGGTATGGGTGGTGGAGGTGGTAGAGGTGGCAGGAGTGGTAGAGGTGGTAGAGGTGGTAGGGGTGGTGGAGGTGGTAGAGGTGATAGGGCTGGTAGGGGTGGTGGAGGTGGTAGGGGTGGTAGGGGTGGCAGGGGTGGTAGAGGTGGTAGGGGTGGTATGGGGTGGTAGGGGTGGTAGGGCTGGTAGGGGTGGTAGAGGTGGTAGGGGTGGTAGTGGTGGTAGGAGTGGTAGAGGTGGTAGAGGTGGTAGCGGTTGTAGCGGTGGTAGCGGTGGTAGGGGTGGTAGGGGTGGTAGAGGTGGTAGAGGTGGTAGTGGTGGTAGGGGTGGTAGGGATGGTAGGGGGGGTAGTGGTGGTAGGGGTGGTAGGGGTGGTAGAGGTGGTAGGGGTGGTAGGGCTGGTAGGGGTGGTAGAGGTGGCAGGGGTGGTAGGGGTGGTAGAGGTGGTAGGGCTGGTAGGGGTGGTAGAGGTGGTAGGGGTGGTACAGGTGGTAGAGGTGGTAGGGGTACTAGGGGTGGTAGGGATGGTAGGGATGGTAGAGGTGGTAGAGGTGGTAGGGGTGGTAGTGGTGGTAGGGGTGGTAGGGGTGGTAGAGGTGGTAGTGGTGGTAGGGGTGGTAGTGGTGGTAGTGGTGGTAGGGGTGGTAGGGATGGTAGGGGTGGTAGGGGTGGTAGTGGTGGTAGGGCTGGTAGTGGTGGTAGGGATGGTAGGGGTGGTAGGGGTGGTAGTGGTGGCAGAGGTGGTAGGGGTGGTAGGGGTGGTAGGGCTGGTAGGGGTGGTAGGGGTGGTAGGGCTGGTAGGGGTGGTAGAGGTGGTAGGGGTGGTAGGGGTGGTAGGGATGGTAGGGGTGGTAAGGGTGGTAGGGGTGGTAGTGGTGGTAGGGATGGTAGGGGTGGTAGGGGTGGTAGGGATGGTAGAGGTGGTAGGGGTGGTAGGGGTGGTAGAGGTGGTAGGGATGGTAGGGGTGGTAGAGGTGGTAGAGGTGGTAGGGTTGGTAGGGGTGGTAGGGGTGGTAGGGGTGGTAGGGATGGTAGAGGTGGTAGGTGTGGTAGAGGTGGTAGGGGTGGTAGGGCTGGTAGGGGTGGTAGAGGTGGTAGGGGTGGTAGAGGTGGTAGGGATGGTAGGGGTGGTAGTGGTGGTAGGGCTGGTAGTGGTGGTAGGGATGGTAGGGGTGGTAGGGGTGGTAGTGGTGGTAGGGGTGGTAGAGGTGGTAGGGGTGGTAGAGGTGGTATGGGTGGTAGGGCTGGTAGGGGTGGTAGAGGTGGTAGGGGTGGTAGGGGTGGTAGGGATGGTAGGGGTGGTAGGGGTGGTAGGGGTGGTAGGGATGGTAGGGGTGGTAGGGGTGGTAGAGGTGGTAGGGGTGGTAGGGGTGGTAGAGGTGGTAGGGGTGGTAGTGGTGGTAGAGGTGGTAGAGGTGGTAGTGGTGGTAGGGGTGGTAGTGGTGGTAGGGGTGGTAGAGGTGGTAGAGGTGGTAGAGGTGGTAGTGGTGGTAGGGGTGGTAGTGGTGGTAGGGGTGGTAGAGGTGGTAGAGGTGGTACATGACATCCAGAAACATGTGAGAAAGAAGCTAACTGTGTCTGACCAAAAGTTTATTTGGGTCCGTCTGTGGTAGTCAACCCAGCATTCCAAAACCGTCCTAGTTGATCAGTTAAATATGTTTCAAAGTGCATAGTACTGCTATTTACATGTTATTGCAAGGACTAAGGCGTGTGAATGCACTCGAGTAATGCTACACCTGTATTAACATAGCTAGTGTGTACTAAAGGCCGGTTTACAGTCCGTACATGTCTGTAGACAAATGTGGTAGCGACATCATGGACATTCTATTGTCGTCCGACATCAAACTTGTCATGCTCATTATGAAAAAGTATGAACACAAAACGACAGCCTCTGCATGACATCAGTAGCTCAGTACTCCGAATAGCATCCTGTCTATTTAAACACCAATAAACCCGTCCATTTAAAATGAATTAAGTAAATGGCAACCTAGCAAGCCAGGCATCTAAAAGCAATTTTTGAAACATTGTTTTGTTCATTGCTATCTAGTTAGACCAGAGTATAGCTGACAACGTCATAGGTTTAGCTGCTTTTACTTCATTATTACAGGACAATAAACCCACAACAACATTATTATTTAAAAGGTAAAATGGCGAGCTTACAGAAGAAATCTTGCCGCTCCAGTGTGACGAAATAAAAGTAGGTAATTCTATCTGAGAAATGTAGATCTCCTGCGTCATCTTGCCATGGGAGGATTTGGTCTGGTTGCTGTGACAGTCAGAGACTTCAACTTTTCCATGTCTGTGCGACAAGGAAACTGACAGTCGCAGCAACGGTCCACAGACATTCCACCAGAGTATAAATTGAATGTCGTTTTGACCAGTGACACTGTGTCTTCTCGCATTCTAAATGTCTACAGACAAAGTATAAACTGGCCTCGCAATGAATCTGTCACTCTTTTCTTGGTTCCACACCTTACAGTTAACCTGCAGGACTGGAGTACTCAATGTGACCACCACTGAGAGTCTATGCTTTGTTAAAAAAAAAAAAAAACATCTAAATTATGTCATTATAGGAACCACAAGGATGGTTGAACAAGAAAGGTACCCTAAGAGCACGGGTCTAGGATCAGCTTTCCCTACAGATGCCTTAGCTATGGCCATAATTACCACAATGACAGAGCAGGCTCTGGATCAGCTCCTGGGGAAACCATGGGATCTATTCCCGACATGACTCGTGGCACAGTCTGTTTTAAATGTGCCCCTGACTATGTGGGGATCCCTGCGGCTTAGTCCCATGAATATCACTCAACATCTGTCCTCTGTAGCACAGACACCAGGGCATGACTGTCTCCGTCTGGGTGGGACTGGCGGCTAAACGAAAGTTGTCTGTATTACAGAACCTCCCTGCCTCTCCTCCCTCCTGCCTACTACTCCTCTCTGGCTGTCTTCCTCCATGGATTCCATGGCCTAAATAGAGCTGTTTTACCTGCAGGCCTCCTCCTTTTCCTCCTCTCCTACCATCCTGCTCTCAGATCCCAGAAGAACATAGAGTGGAGATGAATGGGGTTATCGGTATAGCAATGAATTTCCATTTCAAAACAAGGAGAGCTAATGGTGAAGTTACAGTACAGAAAGCAAACAGACACACATCAAATCTGGACTATGGGTACGGGTACAGTGAGCAGGTAAGCATTTGAGCCAGAGGTGGAGACAGTGAGAGGAGCCCACCTCTTTGAGACAGACGACTTCGTTTGCTCTTGCTGAAAGTACAAGGTACACGATGACTGCGCTGAGATTGTACTCATTCAAGTGTTGGGACGGGGAAATCGGTCTCTTTCAGCCCGTTGGCGATCCCAACAGGAGCAGTAAGTGAATAACAGAGCGAGATGGAAAGCCTCTTTAGCTATTCACTAACGACACTCCTGGCTATCCTTGTGTTCCCCTCCAAACTCTCTAGTGTCACAGCGCTCGGTTCTTCAAGAAAACACCCCCTTTATCTGCCTGTCTTTGTGATCAGTTATACGCTCACTATGCGGGACCCATCAACATTTTGAAAAGCTTGAACACCGTTCTTTTTTCCTCTTCTTCTTAATAGTTCCCAGGATACTCTCGGCTGCAGTTGAAAGCTACAGTTACCTGAAACAAATTGCCTGAAGTAATCGGAACCTCTTCTAGTCGGGAAACGTGAGAGAGACACATCGCTTCGAACATTAAAGCACAAAACTCTTGTGTTATCGTCTTTTTAAATGGTCCGCTTGGAGAGAAAATAATTAAAATAAAAAGGAACTTTGTAGTCTGTGTGCACTCAGCGGTTTGTGCTTTGGGCAAAACGTTGCGTTCTACCACATTTTCCCCCATTATAAAAAGCTCCTCGACACAGCGGTACTAAGATCGAGTTTCACAGCGTGTTTGAGTGAATGTGATATGTAAAGATGTTACCAACATGGTTTTCATTACAGTCGAAAAACAGATTCTCATTTAGCGAGATAAGCATTGAGAGGGTGTTCAGTACCTAGCCTGCTGTGACATACCAAGTATTTATGTCAACTTAATTCACTGCTTGGATAGCATTACGTTGTCATGTACAGGGATCAATGGGAGGAAAAACGGCATGTATACTAGGCCTTAGCAGGTGATGTATGATGGAGGGAGAAAGAAGTATTGACAGCAATAAGGGGAGCGTTTTGGTATGGGCAGGGGGGAAAAGACATATGCACGAAAGAGGCCTTGATCGGGATTAATCCCTTTCGAAACCTCAGGCAAAATCACTCAACTAGACTCAAACAGACCACACTCTCACCACACACTAAGGTAGAATATTATCTCACTCTCTCGCTCTCTCTCTCTCTCTCTCCATCCTATTTTCCCTCTCTGCCTACTCCTATGGCCTGTGTGATTTGAGGGCTCATCAAAGGCTATAAAGCCTAAACAGGTTGGACTGTGATGTATAGGAAACCTCAAATCAGATAAGGCAGAGGGCTCCGGCCAAAACCCTCAGCCACTTACACAGGCCCAAAGATACAGAGCAGAAGACATCTACATCAGGAACAACTACAGTACTGAACCCACCATCTTAGTTCCCGAAACAGACTGGTGAGCAGAACAGAACCCAGTCGGAACCCAGTCAGACCGAACCAAACACTCTCAGCAGCACCTGGGCAAGATCTCTGTCCATTTCAGGTTCAATTCAGCAGTGAAGAGCAACCTCATTTAACACGGTAAGTCAATGAGAGCACATTTTTTATGTTATAATAATGACCAATCACATCCCGTGATGAGGAGGAGATTAGTCCTGTAGAATGCCTGCTCAGGTGTCTCACTTCATGGAATCACCTCGAGTTTTACACAAGAAAATAGACGTTGAAAATAAGTAAACAAACAAAAAAAACAAGTTCCAAGGTTATTTTGTTCAGGGACTCCAGTCTCTGCAGTGGGAGTGCTTGCTGAACAATGCACCAGGGCAAGGAAGACAAACCATTTTCCTTGAAAACGTTCAGTTGAAGAAAAATAAATATATAAATAAATAACAGCGCCAGGGTTCATTGCGAGTTCAGTCGGGGAAGGCCGGCAGTAAGACGGGACAAAAAAAGAAAAACACATTTTTCCCTCCCTCCCTCCCTCCCTCCCTCCCTCCCTCCCTCCCTCCCTCCCTCCCTCCCTCCCTCCCTCCCTCCCTCCCTCCCTCTCCTGAAATGCCTTGCTCATAGGTGTTGCTAAAATGATTAGCTGCCAGCAATCAGCCCCTGGCCAAATCAGCTTTGAACTGGTCAGGGCTGAGTTATCACATGACTGCCAGCCCCCGGCCGGCCTGCGCTGTGTGTTGGCAGGTGAGACCTGCATTACTGCTTGCATAATTCCCCAGATGGGTGCGATGAGTTCACAGCAGCTTTAGCAGGAACCAAATTGTGGGGATTGCTGACACATAATCGTTTTAGAGGGGTGAGAGAGAGAGAGGGGCTTGACACGAATCCCGCAGTTCCTTGCTCACACACACACGCTCACACACACATGCACACACACACAAACACACGTACACACACCCATATGCACAAAGGTGAGGAAGACAGAACGAGGTCAAACTCAGAGGCGGCGAATGCTGTGCTTTCCGACTGTTGCCTCGTCCCGGGTTCATCACTTGAAACAGGCTGAAACAGCAGGAGAGGGATCCGCCGGCATGCCCGGTGCTTTCCAATTAGGATGAGTCATGCACTGCACCGAGACCCTTGCTCTGGGAGACTATAGCATGCCTATCAGAGGTGAGCATGGCCCTGGCAGCCCCAGCTCAGGATGGGCTGATGGTTATAAGATAGTTTTTTTTTTTTTGCACATTGCAGTGTTTTTTGTGGTGTAACACAGCTCTCGCCCACAGACATCCTTTCCCAGCGGGACCACTGAGCTGAGTGGTGACCCCAAAGCCTGGCCCAATGTGTGGTTATCTACCTCCAGCTTACCCCCCCCCCCCCCCCCCCCCCCCACACCTCCCTCCCTTCCTCCCTCAGTCGTGCTCTGGCCCCTCTAGTCCAGTACCTCTCCTCTCCCTGCATCACTTTATTGATATATAATATCAAAATAATTATAGGAAATGATGTTACAACTATCATTCCACAGTATATAACACGGAGGGATGACAAAGAGTTAAAAAAAATGACATGGAATTCTCTTTCCTCGTTTGAGCTGTATTCGTGATTGGAACTAATGAGTCTGTAATGCTCTGTGTCACTTCCACCAGAAAGTAAGTGAGTCTAGAATTGGCACATTGTCACAATGAATGTCTGGTAGACTGGACATATACACACTGTCAGTTTGTTAGGCCTGAGGAAGGTGTAGAGCTAAGCAAGTCCCTCACAGTGTTTAAACACCATTTACACATCGCACCCCTGCCACCAGTCCCCCCCATACACACACACACACACGATCCTGACAATCACGTGCCACTACCAATCTGCGCTGCATTGAGATCACTGCAGTGACAGCTGTCACAGTGTCCCCATTACCCCCACGGATGAGGGAATTAAAGACAAACAAACCTGTGACCACCAGCATGGCCAGTGTGTGTGTGTGTGCGTGCGCGTGTGGGGGCGTGTGTGCGTGCATGTGTGCTGTGTGTGTGTTTGGGGAAGTGCGAGAGGGGGTAGGCATCATTCCTTGCTGTTTTTCCATTTCCTCTCATGTCTCTCTTGCTAGCATGGGCCTTGCTATGAATCTACAATCCCATGGAGTCCAAATAGTACACCAATTGTCTCAGTGTCATAAAAGCCAAAAGGGAGAAATGAGGAAATATGCTGCCTGACTCAGAGTTCCAAAATCTCTGTAACGCTGAGCAATGGAATAAAGTAACATAGCAACAAAAAAACACCAGCAAAATAACCAACAAAATCAAAGCTCAAGAGCGTTGCAGAACGTAGCAGTGAGCTACCCTGTTGTTCCCCTCCCTCCCCGTACATTGTCTTTTTGGCTTTTCCAGAGCTGGCCAATCCCCATGGCGTTCACACTATAGGGCCACTAGTGCTTTCACCAGCTAGTGCCTCCCTTCGACTAATGTGTCGCCCTCCCTGTTCTCTGAGAGGCTACTCCGCAGTTTACATGTGTTCCACTTCATTTAGCATGCAGTGCGGGCACAGTGCCACAGTGACTTTTAACCCCACTGAGGGGTGGACTGCAGCCCCCCAGGGAGAGCAGGGCTCTAATGGTAATTTAAGTGTAAAATCTGGTCCCTGAGAAAAAGGTCATAGGATCTGCATAAGCCCCCTTGAGCCAGGCTTAGGCCCCTGTCGGCCTTCAAGAGAGGAGGCTAGTCCTCTCCCCCTTCTTGGTTCTGGAGCTGCTTTGGGTTGCGACACTGGGAGTCTGGGTAGGAGTGAGATTGGGGGGAAGAGGGGAGGAGGAGAGTTGGAGTGGTGCTTGTGCTTCTTTGACTGCACTCTGCATCCTAAGAGGGGACTTGAGGGGAAAGCAATCGATATCATCGTCATGTCTCTCCCATACACACACACACACACACACACACACACACACACACACACACACACACACACACACACACACACACACACACACACACACACACACACACACACACACACACACGACTGAAACGACATTGTTTCATCTCTGTGAAATAATGAATCCAAGCTCCTTGGCGGCAGATGGGAAAAGTGCAAATGAAACAGCAAATGCCAGTCATCTGTGGCGCCACGTATTAGAGGGGAACCGCTCCTCAAATCATAAGAGTATAAGCATATGTTGTTTTGTCTCTTTGCTTGGTTTGACTCTTATTTACTGCATTTCTCAGCTGCCGCTTATGTAGCTCAGGGAGCAAAGCTTGGTTTCAACAGCTGCCAAACACAGCTTAGGTCAAAACACCAGTTGATTGGTAACTAAGAGGCAAACCTAAAGAACTGTGGAAGTAAATGGTAGTGCACTGTATACGTTCAACTTTTTGCTGTTTGACGTATCAGTAATCCACTTGTGGCATTTAAAATACAGCGATGCAACAGTGCACACACACACACACACACACACCCACAAACACATATATGTTTTAATTTCCTTTCCCTCACGTCGCTACTTTACCTAATCATTCATACTTGAAGAGAGAGAGAGAGAGGCAGAGAGAGAGAGAGACCTTAACTACCGATAAACACTAACTATATTCACACAGTCTCCGTCCGAGAAAGTGTGTGACATATTTAAGGGGCTTGATAATCACAGGGGCAGGGCGAATCCAAACAGTGTTTTCATAATAAAAATAGTGTCAGGCTTCATTTCCCCCTCTCCTCCCATTTAACAAAGAGGCGTTTTGAAGCCGCACAGGAGGCTGCCGTGAAGCCCCATCCCAGGAGCATTAGCCATATTTTGAAACATGTGGGAATGCTTTTTCCCTCCGAACATAAAAGAGACCCAATTCCCAAATGGGAAGAAAAGCTACCTCAGCATAATGTTCATTTTGACAACTTTTCGTGCCATTTTGAAGGCATTAACCTTGGGAGTACCGGACTCTTTTGAAGCCCAGGGCTGTGTCCCGGCTAAAGGCGGCAGAAGGTCAATGACGCAGCTGATTATGGTTCTATTAACAAGGAGTGGGCTGTGCATTTGAATTTTGACCTGGGTGTTTTAACATTACAGACGGTTAAAACGTGTAAGAGGAGCTCAACTTTACTCAGGCCCTTCCAGAGAAAGGATCTAAACACACATGCAACACATTGACAAAGCACATTACGGCGCTTCTCTGAAGTCCATTAGTAGGTATATTAAGATAAAAAATGTAAATGCTTGAAATCCATTCCATAAAATATTTTGCTAAATGATGTGCTTCGATCGACTGGTTTGCGTGAATAGGAGATTATTAACGTACACAGTCCCTGTGTTCCATGTTGCCCGCCCTCTCTTTGTCTCTCTCTGTCTCACTCTCTCTGTGTCCTGTCACCTGGAAGGACATGAGAGGAGTACAAAAGACCACCACGCCTAACAAAACAAATACCACTGTGTATTTACAGCACACAGGAGTGGGTGAAACATTCCTCAGAAAAGCGAAAAGTCGATGAGCCCCGGGATCAATGGGACACTTGTAATGGATGACGATGGATCGCTGGTTTAATATTAAACCCCTGGCCGAGGCATTACGATATATCCACTGAATAAATGTTAACCTCTTATCCCCCCCCCCTAAGAACACCGCCATTGTTTGTCCTCCCTAGCAGAGGCCCAACATTGATTCCCTGTTATTGAATGCTCAAACACAGCACTCCCAGATTGATCACTACCAATTAACTGTGCACGGGATATTTCCCCTTTATACCACATAGAGATCCTTAATATTTAATAGATCTGAGGACAGACAAAAAGATAGCGTTTCAATTATATGTGGAATTTGTACCGTTTTTCCCTCTCTCTCTCTCTCCCTCTCCTCTCTTCATTTGCCCATAGAGCTGCTGTTGGCTTGACCTCTGGCTCTCAACCCCTGACCCTTGACCCTGAGACATCTGACCAGTCATCACTCTGGGGGCGGCAGATTAATAGAAGTGCTGTTCCTTAATTGCATAAGGGTCCGGCTCAAAGATTCATCACCTCAGTCATGGCCATTGCCTTCCTTTGACCCCGCATGTTCCCATGCGGCATGCCGAGGCCAGGCCCAGCTGTGCTTCTCCAATAGCCCCACCGTTGTTTGCTGTTGTAATTATTCAGCATCAGCCCATATTAATCAAGCCGATGCCCCAGCGTTTTAAATGGAAATTGTGGGATTAATACAAGCATTCATTTGGTCCAGGAAATCTTGATGGCTTTAGTCCACTAATCGAATTGGAATAAAGAGACCGGCGATGGGAGGAGCTGATTGAATAAAGGAGAGGCACGGCACACATTAAATTCCATCTGCCAGCGGAGGCTTTAACGCTAACACACATGTTCCAGAGCATGGCTCGGCCCGCCATGACACTTTGATGAGCGGTGAATATCTAACGCCAGTGTATCAGTGCTTACGCCTTCATTTGAAATAATTACGGCTGCCGCTGCTGTTCTTTTTGATTCCGGGATCATTTTCACGAAGACCATTTGATAGGGTTTTATAATACACCTCCTCTCATAACACAAACACACACATATGCACACACACGCAGACACACGGGCCACCTCTTTATTCATAGCCCATACCCATACTTCTAAAGAAATAATCCTTCCTGTATTTTTAGATTTCCCACTTAGACTCTCTGTCTTGTATGTGCTGTTCTTTATTTCAGTGTCTCTCACAGACTCTGTTCTGGGGTCAGCTGAGACAGCTGAGTTTGGCCATGTTGCCAATTATCCCCTGGCTTTACCAATGCTTCCACGGCAGCCAGTTTAGAAGTAAACCGAATTGTGGGAAAAACAAGGGTCTAGGAATTGTTAGAGTTGAAGTAATGACCCTTATGGAAATTGAATTGATTTGCATTGTTGAAGGCAGATAACAATAATAATTGCACACAGCGACAAGTAAGCTACGGGTACTGTATCTTCCGAAATAAAGGAAACACCAATTGGGCATCGGGCCACCACGAGACAGAACAGCTTCAGTGCACCTTGCATAGATTCTACAAGTGTCTGGAACTCTACTGGAGGGGTGCGACACCGTTCTTCCAGGATAAATAACTTGGTGTTTTGTTGATGGTGGCGGAAAACGCTGTCTCAGGCACCTCTCCAGGATCTCCCAGAAGTGTTCAATTGGGTTGAGATCTTGTGACAGACGGCCCGTGGCATATGGTTTACATCGTTTTCATGCTCATCAAACCATTCAGTGACCGCTCGTGCCCTGTGGACGGGGGGGGGGGGGGGGGACAATTCATCCTATGGGGGCAAAGCCATGGTAGCCAAAATAATGGCCTGCCCAGCTTTTTTTAATTGATTAATTAACTCATGAACCAAACCTGTGTGGAAGCACCTGCTTGACATCCCTCGTTCACTAAAGTGTTTCCGTTATTTTTGTAGTTACCTGTACAATTTTAGCTTTCAAACGTGGAGACTAGGGAAACACATCAACATGTGCTTGTCAATTCTATCTCTGTTCAATACTCTGATACCACACCCCGCCACCATCAACCCACCCCCTTATCCTCGACACACACACACACACACACACACACACACACACACACACACACACACACACACACACACACACACACACACACACACACACACACACACACACACACAAGCACAGACACACGCCACTTCTCTCCCGACAGACACACCTCTTCTCTCTCTCTACCGCAGATTGACAGACAGATTAGTTTGGACACAGGTTGACAAGCGGTGAAAGCAATCGGATTTGGTGTACAGGAGGTGTTGTTTGT
Organism: Oncorhynchus clarkii lewisi; assembly: GCF_045791955.1. NCBI lineage: Eukaryota > Metazoa > Chordata > Actinopteri > Salmoniformes > Salmonidae > Oncorhynchus > Oncorhynchus clarkii. The sequence continues at coordinate 3,133,929 of NC_092176.1, read as the reverse complement.
CTGGAGTGACACCGACGCAAAAGGAAAAAAAAACTATCTCTCTCCATAAGTTGCCATTGGCACAATCTGGCAGGGCGATTACTATCAGGCCGGGCAAAGGTGTTCCCTCACAACCTTGTCATTTCTTGTCATTTGTTGGTCAACTGACGTCCGTGTAGGGCATGTTGTCTGTTTGCGGAAATTCACTTTGTTGTCTCCCTACCAGCCTTCCTTCAGGTATATTTGATATGGCAGTGAGTTTTTTTTCTGACGGCAAGTAGATAGATAAGATTTGACGCGTCTATAAGCCATCCAGGGATTGGAATCACACACTGATGGCAGTGCTGTCTGTCTGTATAGCTTCCTCTTGGCAACACTAGTTATTTAAAAAAAAAAAACAGCTCTTGTGATTGTGATCTTGATGTGCTGCTCTTTAGCTCTGCATTCACTGTGACGGGAATCAAATGTTCCTCTGCTCACTGTATTTCAGTAGGCAGCTGTATGCAATTTGAACAGAACTGGAGTGCTTTACAGAGTGGCATGTTTTCAGTGTTTAAGGATACAATTCAATCTGGACTAAGCTACAGTTTCATCCTTGACTAGACATTACAACATACGAGCCTGTCTTTTTGGTTGCCTATTGACATTTTCATATTTCCATTTGGTGGAGAACATGGATAGTGTACTTGCTAATAGCACAGCAGTTTGCTCTTTCCTTCGTTTCCACGAAACTGTGTTATCTCTTCTGAATGTAGAGCGTTAAAGTTCACTCTGACATATACGACATGATTATAGCCGAGACCCTACAGACCAATCATAATACTTTACACTAAGTCATCCATGGGAGGTCTGCATCCAGAATGGCACCATATTCCCTATAAAGGGCACTACTTTTAACCAGAGCCCTATGGGCCCTGGTCAAAAGTAGTGCACTACACAGGGAATAGGATGTATTTTGGGACGCAACCCCACACAGCTGTCTACTTCCTCTCCCTGGTTCTAATGAGCAACCGTCCTGCTATGCTTCTTGGCCATGTCTCTGGCACATGGGAGTTTCAGGCAGGCTATTCATAGTTGTTGGCCGATAAACAATTCTCATTGCCGTCTGTCAAATCAATCACGTCATATTTGTTTATATGAATGGTGGATCACAGAGAAGGATGAGGGATGGAGCAGAAGAGGAGGAGAAGCATGGCGTTAACATTACCTCAGAGAAGGGCTCATCAGCTGTGTTTAGGCTTGTTGGATAGGAGGTCACTTCTGCTGTTACTTTTTGACCATTGGGCATTGATTTGTAATGATACCGTGGCCCAGAGTCATGTATAGAGAGGTTTGGGCCAATGCGGGTTCATTCTGAACTTTCTCAGGAGTGCCACTTTCCACTCCATAGCCGCTTATAAGAGATATTTGACGCTTCTGCGTTGTGCTGTTTATTTCTGATGCTTTTCATAACCTATGAAGATGTCCAGTGAAAGCAGATATGCAATTTGTTGACAACTCAACACAGTACAGACTTGGATACATATTATTCCGAATGCTAATCAATAAAACATGTCTGTTAAATTGGCTGTTCTGTTTGGCTTGTTTACAGCGGGTCATTTCATAAGGAAATGGAGGCACTCTAGTATTGTTATATCACCAACATTACGAGAATATAGGTGCAAACATGGCGTCCGTTCTGAAACATGGCCAATCTCTACATACTGTCACACCATGATCTGTTTCACCTGGCTTTGTGCTTGTCTCCTCCCCCCTCCAGGTATGGCCCATCTGCCCCATTATCCCCTGTGTATTTATACCAGTGTTCTCTGTTTGTCTGCTGCCAGTTTGTCTCATTTTGTCAGGTCTTACCAGCGTGCTTTCCCGTCTTGCGGTTTCTCAAGTTCTGTTTCCTATTTTTGCCCGGTTCTCACCATTCTGCCTGCCCTGACCCCGAGTCTGCCTGCTGTCCTGTACCTGTCTGACTCTGACCTGATCACGAACCTCTGCCTGTCCTCGACCCCGAGCCTGCCTGCCATCCTGTACCTGCCTGACTCTGACCTGATCACGAACCTCTGCCTGTCCTCGACCTTTGCCTGCCCCGTATTTCTAATAAATCATCTGGGAACTGCACTATCTGCCTCCTGTGTCTGTATCTGGGTCATATCCTGAGTCGTGATACATACACTGTATGGCTCTGGTGTAGCAGAGGCCTACATCATAAACAGGAACAGGAACAGATCCGGTAGACATGTTATCTCCTACTAGGCAAAGAATTGGCAAAAATGTAATGAAATAAAACATCTTGTGTTGGTTGTAAAATATAAGGTCTCTCTGACGGCTATGACATTACATTTGCAAAGGGCTACGGCTGAATAACTTTCTCTGACAAAATGAAGAGAACAATTAGCTGACCCAATACGGGCTTTAGATATGAAAATCTTCAGGGAAAACCCAGACAAGAAAGCTAGCAGCATCACTCACACCACGCATCCAGTCTAGCTGTGCCTCTCTCTCTCTCTCTCTCTCTCTCTCCTGGGTCAGTCTGTCTCAGTCTGGGCCTATCTCCAGGGACTGGTTAACCCCCACGTATATATCCAGCATTCCAACGTACCCTGGCTCCGCTCCTCCCGCCCGTCCGCTACCCTGAAACATTACCAAAACTCCTGCGCCACTTCTCCTGATTTATGATGTCATTAATGTCAGGCTATCAGTGGACATGAGCGCAGAGACAACAGCCAAGCTGCTTCAAAACAAATAGTTTTGATTAAACTCAAGGACATTCCGTACAGCTTTTCTGTAGAAAGGCATTCATCACTTTGGATGTTGACCCTCCCCTGAATGTCTGCGAGTCGGTCGGTCTATCTGCCTGTCTGTCTGCCTGTCTGTCTGCTTGTCTGTCTGTCTGACAGGGCGGGATGCTATGCGAGTATACAAGGGCTGAGCTAACACAGATAGTCCAGCTTGTGCACACACGCTCGGCACACATAATGGCCGTTGATTGGATTCATTTAATAGGAGGGAGGGATTATTGTGTGATGGTCTACTGATGACGGTGACAAACAGTTGATTCAGTGGAGCATTTTACCTGAATGCCTCTTACCAGTCGGTTAGGTACTGCATGTCTGAATGGGACACGGTTAATAAACAACATTGTCATACATATTTATCACATGCATGCACAGACGCACATAGAGGTCTTCCGAATGCTGCATGGGGCTGTAACTGTACATAGCAAATCCATGACAATCCACTGCCATATCACCCTGGGAGAATAATAACAAGAGGCCAAATTGAAATGCGAACATGGTTTACAGATCGCTAATCCAAACATTTGTTATAATGACAGGGGATTGGAAGAGGATTCCGGAGTGTATGGGAAAAGCAGGGTACTTCAGTGGCGTTACAAACTTTTATCGAAGACCAAAAGCTTCCTGCTAATGTAAACAGTTTTCAGAGAGCCCCGTAGCCCCGGCCGGTGGCCTCCTCTATAAATATAGCTTCGGAGCTCCTGACAAACCCATAGAATACAGGGTTCAAGAGAGAAAAAAATGCAACGAAATGACGAGCATTGAAAACGTACTCAAACAAATTTGTGAAAGAGGGAAGAAGAATATAAGGACCCTGGTTATGTGGTGGTGTGTAACTTACGCAAACGCCTTAGCTCCTATTGAAACTTGAGCCGTGTTATCTCTCCATGCTCAGCCCTTATCTAATAAGAGAAGATTAAAGACATTTATTCGAATGTGTGTGTTATTCCACGACGGGCTGCTCTTAAGTGTAATTTTGTCACGGAACGCTGGGGAATAAAGGGGAAACGTGTGATTCTAATCAGGCTGGCTTTAGGTGTTTCCCCATCCAGTTTCCTGCTGTCCAGATGTTTTAGTCTGGCTCAGTACGACTCAGTGGCTCAGCCGGGTTTTACTCATTCCCTCTGACTGAGACATAAGTGCTGGGTTATTGTGCTCCTCTCAGGGTTTCTTCAACGTCTCTCCCACTCAAATTTGGACAGTCACAAGAGGGATGATTACAGTATGTATCAGGTGGAGCTAACAAAAAGGTTGGGAGCTTTGTTCCCGTGTGTGTGTGTGTGTTGCTTGATACTGTGGTCCTTTCCTGTAAGCCTATAGCGTGATGACATCATGGAGAACCGTTTTGGAGTAGTTCCAGCTGGTGATTTCTCATCCTGACCACCGTGCTCTAATGGTGGAAATCTTGGATCGGTGATATGAGGTTAGAATGTGGCACGGCCATTCAGGGGCCCCCCTCTGTGAAGGAGTGGATAGGTGTTAGAGTGTGTGTGTGTGTGTGTGTGTGTGTGTGTGTGTGTGTGTGTGTGTGTGTGTGTGTGTGTGTGTGTGTGTGTGTGTGTGTGTGTGTGTGTGTGTGAGCGTGCGTGCGTGCGTGCGTGCATGCGAGTACTTGTTTGTGTGTGCGTGTGTATATTCAGGGCTGCTCTGGAGTTAACCAATGCCACATGTGACACTCACAGAGGGTCTGATCCCTTTTGCCCCTGCTAAGACCCACACACCTCTGGTTCTCATTGGCTTTGGTTACACTCCACGCTCGCGGGGGCAAAAACGAAATGGGAATAAAGAAGAAAAAAATAAAAAGAAAATAAACACAAAACAGAGGATAATATACAACAACTCAAGCCATGTGGTTTCCCCCTTCCAGTGAATATCTCAAGGCTCTGGTGTAGGGAGGAACAAAAAAAAAACAGCAACCTTGTCTCTCACTCTTTAACCCTGCGCGTGATATCTGACTGGATGTGGAGGGAGCGTGGTGGAGTGGGAACCCGAGAGTTTGAGGGGCTAAGCTGCCACCAGCAGAAATAATGAGTCCCAACGGAATGGTCCATCACCAGTCCATGGATAGCATGAGTGAAAACAGTCCATTACAATACTACGTGATTACATTTTCTTTTAAAGTGAAAGTGCAGAGATATTCAAATGCCGTAACGACAATGGCTACATCGTGTTGCATTCCAACTAATCGTAAAACCTCTGTATCTCAATCACATCCTTAACAGTAGGCAGCCAAGGGAGGTGTGTTCGCCCTGATGCATCATCGTGATCAGCCACTAATACGGACTCAAGTCCACTCTTTACAGTCAGCACCATACCAGCCACCAAAGCTGTGGCATAAATTGTGAGATCTGGCAGTATTGATAGGGCTTTGGTAACATATCTGGTGACGTGTGCATATCCATTTCTTTGACAAAGACTAATTGCGGCTGACTGTGGAAATAATAGACTTGTCTTTAAGAGCTGGGACATCATTTATTATGGCCAGGGAAGCTACCTAGGGACTGGGTCAGGTGGAAGTGATCCAACACACAGTGCTGCTATGTTATGCTCACCTGGGATGACGGGGTCCCATTGATCTGGGTCAGGTGTCGATACTAGGAGTCAAGAAGTTGAAATGACACAAACGGGGTTAGAGTGTCGACTGGAATGGTAATCGCTTCACAAAACTGACTTGTGACTCAGCGAAAGACGAGATTAATGATGGTGCTAAAGGCCCCGAGCTGTTGCAATCTTTCTGTGTGCCTGCACGTCTGTTGCTGTCCGTGTGTTCCCGTGTGTCTGTTTCTGTCTTTGTGTGTGCCTGTGTCCTGTTGTGTCTGTGTCCTTCGCGTCTGTTCCTGTCTGTGTCCTGTGTGTCCCGTGTGCCTGTGTCCTGTGTGTCTGTGTCATGTGGGTCTGTGTCCTGTTGTGTCTGTGTCCTGTGTGTCTCTAGTAGTAGCTATTGCTACTTTAAGCTTTTCAAGTATTAGTGTGCTTACTTTACGAACTGTAGTCGCAGTTAAAGATAGACTACTTTAAAGTTAAGATATTGTTCTGATATGATCTTACATGCAAGTCAGATATCTCATTTTGATTGTATCACTTATTGCTCTTTATTCTACTCTACCAACAGTAGATTATTCAAGGAAGGAAGGATTATTGTTCAAATTATCTTCACACTCCTGGCTTATAAAATTATCATAGGCAACAGACATTTACAGAAAAAAAAGTAGTGTGTGTGCATGTGTGTGTGCGTGTGGTTAAGGGGGAATTGTATGTTACGTTCTGAGGCCCTGCCTCCTTCCGCTCACGAACCCAAATTGTCGGCGTCTAAAATGCAAATCCAGGCAAATCTCTCCTTTTATTTGATGTACCATACGGTGTACTCACATTATCACGTTCTTGACATCCTCTCCAGGTGCTTAAATCAACATCTTACAGCCTATTAGTCAAAGCTTTGGGGGACAATAGCTCCAGCTGACAATCCCTGTATTTCCCTATGCAGAGTGAGAGAGAGAAAAATAGGGGGGCAAAATCAAATGGTACGCAGGTCATATTTTAGTTTGACAGCTGGATGATTTGCTTTTGAAAAATTCAAGCTTACATTTTGGTAAACGTTGAGAAAAAAGCAAGATGTTTCAAGAGTATAAGCATTAATATGCATCAAGAGGATTAAGTGTGTGGAGCCGAGACTAGAGGCAAGGCGAGGCGAGGCGATGGGAGGCGAGGCGAGGCAAGGCGAGGTGAGGCGAGGCGATGGGAGGCGAGGCGATGGGAGGCGAGGCGAGGCAAGGCGAGGAGAGGCGAGGCGAGGCGATGGTAGGCGAGGCGAGGAGAGGCGAGGCGAGGGTAGGCGAGGCGAGGAGAGGCGAGGCGAGGAGAGGCGAGGAGAGGCGAGGAGAGGCGAGGCGAGGAGATGCGAGGAGAGGCGAGGCGAGGAGAGGCGAGGCGAGGCAAGGCGAGGGGAGGCGAGGCGAGGAGAGGCGAGGCGATGGGAGGCGAGGCGAGGAGAGGCGAGGCAAGGCGAGGAAAGGCGAGGCGAGGAGAGGCGAGGCGATGCGAGGCGAGGCAAGGCGAGGAGAGGCGAGGCGAGGCGATGGGAGGCGAGGCGATGGGAGGCGAGGCGAGGAGAGGCGAGGAGAGGCGAGGCGAGGCAAGGCGAGGAGAGGCGAGGAGAGGCGAGGCGATGAGGCGAGGCGATGGGAGGCGAGGCGAGGCGAGGCGAGGAGAGGAGAGGAGAGGCGAGGCGATGGGAGGCGAGGCGAGGCAAGGCGAGGAGAGGCGAGGAGAGGCGAGGCGATGGGAGGCAAGGCGAGGAGAGGCGAGGAGAGGCGAGGCGATGGGAGGTGAGGCGAGGCGATGGGAGGCGAGGCGATGGGAGGCGAGGCGATGGGAGGCGAGGCGAGGCAAGGCGAGAAGAGGCGAGGAGAGGCGAGGAGAGGCGAGGCGATGGGAGGCGAGGCGAGGCAAGGCGAGGAGAGGCGAGGCGAGGAGAGGCGAGGCGAGGAGAGGCGAGGCGATGGGAGGCGAGGCGAGGCGAGGCGATGGGAGGCGAGGAGAGGCGAGGCGAGGCAAGGAGAGGCGAGGCGATGAGAGGCGAGGCGAGGAGAGGCGAGGAGAGGCGAGGCAAGGCGAGGAGAGGCGAGGCGAGGAGAGGAGAGGCGAGGCGAGGCAAGGCGAGGAGAGGCGAGGCGAGGAGAGGCGAGGCGATGGGAGGCGAGGCGAGGAAAGGCGAGGAGAGGCGAGGCGAGGAGAGGCGAGGAGAGGCGATGGTAGGCGAGGCAAGGCGAGGAGAGGCGAGGCGAGGCAAGGCGAGGAGAGGCGAGGCGAGGCAAGGAGAGGCGAGGCGATGGGAGGCGAGTCGAGGCAAGGCGAGGAGAGGCGAGGCGAGGAGAGGCGAGGCGATGGGAGGCGAGGCGAGGCAAGGCGAGGAGAGGCGAGGAGAGGCGAGGTGATGGGAGGCGATGGGAGGCGAGGCAAGGCGATGGGAGGCGAGGCGATGGGAGGCGAGGCGATGGGAGGCGAGGCAAGGCGAGGAGAGGCGAGGCGAGGAGAGGCGAGGCAAGGCAAGGAGAGGCGAGGCGAGGCAAGGCGAGGCGAGGCGAGGAGAGGCGAGGCGATGGGAGGCGAGGAGAGGCGAGGCGATGGGAGGCGAGGCGAGGCAAGGCGAGGAGAGGCGAGGCGAGGAGAGGCGAGGCAAGACGAGGAGAGGCGAGGCGAGGCAAGGCGAGAAGAGGCGAGGAGAGGCGAGGCGATGGGAGGCGAGGCGAGCCAAGGCGAGGAGAGGCGAGGCGAGGCGATGGGAGGCGAGGAGAGGCGATGGGAGGCGAGGAGAGGCGAGGCGACGCAAGGCGAGGCGATGGGAGGCGATGGGAGGCGATGGGAGGCGAGGCGCCAAGGCGAGGGAGAGGCGAGGCGAGGGGAGGCGAGGAGAGGCGAGGGGAGGCGAGGCGAGGCGAGGCGAGGCGAGGCGAGGCGATGGGAGGCGATGGGAGGCGATGGGAGGCGAGGCGAGGCGAGGCGATGGGAGGCGATGGGAGGCGAGGCAAGGCGAGGAGAGGCGAGGCGATGGGAGGCGAGGAGAGGCGATGGGAGGCAAAGCGAGGCGATCGGAGGCGAGGCGATGGGAGGCGAGGCAAGGCGAGGCAAGGCGAGGAGAGGCGAGGCGATGGGACGCGAGGAGAGGCGATGGGAGGCGAGGCGATGGGAGGCGAGGCAAGGCGAGGAGAGGCGAGGCGATGGGAGGCGAGGCGAGGCAAGGCGAGGAGAGGTGAGGCGAGGAGAGGCGAGGCGATGGGAGGCGAGGCGATGGGAGGCGAGGCGATGGGAGGCGAGGCGATGGGAGGAGAGGCGAGGCGATGGGAGGCGAGGCGATGGGAGGCGAGGCGATGGGAGGCGAGGCGATGGGAGGCGAGGCGATGGGAGGCGAGGCGAGGCGAGGAGACTCAAAACTCTAGACAGATCAACCAGACCAGACAGCTCTTCCACCCCCCCATTCCAATGTTTTTCCTGAAACAGTTGCGGATGTGGGCAAGCTGGAAGTACAGAGCTACAAAGGCGAGGCGAGGCAAGGCGAGGAGAGGCGAGGCGAGGCGATGGGAGGCGAGGCGATGGGAGGCGAGGCGAGGCAAGGCGAGGAGAGGCGAGGAGAGGCGAGGCGATGGGAGGCGAGGCGAGGCAAGGCGAGGAGAGGAGAGGAGAGGCGAGGCGATGGGAGGCGAGGCGAGGCAAGGCGAGGAGAGGCGAGGAGAGGCGAGGCGATGGGAGGCAAGGCGAGGAGAGGCGAGGAGAGGCGAGGCGATGGGAGGTGAGGCGAGGCGATGGGAGGCGAGGCGATGGGAGGCGAGGCGATGGGAGGCGAGGCGAGGCAAGGCGAGAAGAGGCGAGGAGAGGCGAGGAGAGGAGAGGCGAGGCGATGGGAGGCGAGGCGAGGCAAGGCGAGGAGAGGCGAGGAGAGGCGAGGTGATGGGAGGCGATGGGAGGCGAGGCAAGGCGATGGGAGGCGAGGCGATGGGAGGCGAGGCGAGGCGATGGGAGGCGAGGCAAGGCGAGGAGAGGCGAGGCGAGGAGAGGCGAGGCGAGGCAAGGCGAGGAGAGACGAGGCGAGGCAAGGCGAGGAGAGGCGAGGCGAGGCGAGGCGATGGGAGGCGAGGAGAGGCGATGGGAGGCGAGGAGAGGCGAGGCGACGCAAGGCGAGGAGAGGCGAGGCGATGGGAGGCGAGGAGAGGTGAGGCGAGGAGAGGCGAGGCGAGGCGAGGCGATGGGAGGCGATGGGAGGCGATGGGAGGCGAGGCGATGGGAGGCGAGGCGAGGCGAGGCGATGGGAGGCGATGGGAGGCGAGGCAAGGCGAGGAGAGGCGAGGCGATGGGAGGTGAGGAGAGGCGATGGGAGGCAAAGCGAGGCGATCGGAGGCGAGGCGATGGGAGGCGAGGCAAGGCGAGGAGAGGCGAGGCGATGGGACGCGAGGAGAGGCGATGGGAGGCGAGGCGATGGGAGGCGAGGCAAGGCGAGGAGAGGCGAGGCGATGGGAGGCGAGGCGAGGCAAGGCGAGGAGAGGTGAGGCGAGGCGAGGCGAGGCGAGGCGATGGGAGGCGAGGCGATGGGAGGCGAGGCGATGGGAGGCGAGGCGAGGCGATGGGAGGCGAGGCGATGGGAGGCGAGGCGAGGCGATGGGAGGCGAGGCGATGGGAGGCGAGGCGATGGGAGGCGAGGCGATGGGAGGCGAGGCGAGGCGAGGAGACTCAAAACTCTAGACAGATCAACCAGACCAGACAGCTCTTCCACCCCCCCATTCCAATGTTTTTCCTGAAACAGTTGCGGATGTGGGCAAGCTGGAAGTACAGAGCTACAAAATAAATGACGTTATTGTCAACCATTCGCCATCAACGGCCACTTGAGCAGTAAGACACTGATTGCTGGTGAGCCTAATCAAAACGCATTCATCCCGTTTGGCTGATAACTTGGTGTGAGTCGATCCTGATACCGCGGTCAGTTAAAGCAGGTCTCAACAAGTGGCAGAATGATTGGGGATGGAGACCCTCAGCGTGAAAGCTATCAGGTAGATTAACTAAAGCATCAAGCCAAGATTCACAAGGTTCAAAGGTTGCCTTTTTCATTGTGTTCAATGAATTGAATTCATTTCAATGGTACCTACTGTATGTAGCATGAATTTTGGATACGGGAGTTTATTCAAATTGGATTCGTTTTTTCAAATTCTTTGTGGGTCTGTGTAATTTGAGAGAAATCTGTGTCTCTAATATGGTCATACATTCGGCTGGAGGTTAGGAAGTTTAGCTCAGTTTCCACCTCATTTTGTGGGCGGTGTCACATAGCCTGTCTTCTCTTGAGAGCCAGGTCTGCCTACGGCGGCCTTTCTCGATAGCAAGGCTATGCTTACTGAATCTGTACAAAGTCAAAGCTTTCCTTCATTTTGGGACAGTCACAGTGGTCAGGTATTTTGCCACTGTGCACTCTCTGTCGAGGGCCAAATAGTTGTTTGGTTAATTCTTTCCAATGTGTCAAGTAATTCACTTTTTGTTTTCTCTTGATTTGGTTGGGTCTAATTGTGTTGCTGTCCTGGGGCTCTGTGGGGTCTGTTTGTGTTTGTGAACAGAGGCCCAGGACCAGCTTGCTTAGGGGACTCTTCTCCAGGTTCATCTCTCTGTAGGTGATAGCTTTGTTAAGGAAGGTTTGGGAATCGCTTCCTTTTAGGTGGCTGTAGAATTTAACGGCTCTTTTCTGGATTTTGATAATTAGCAGGTATCGGCCTAATTTTGCTCTGCATGCATTATTTGTTTTTTTTTTACGTTGTACACAGAGGGTATTTTAGCAGAGTTCTGCATGGGGAGTCTCAATTTGGTTTTTGTCCCATTTTGTGAAGTCTTGGTTGGTGAGCGGACCCCAGACCTCACAACCATAAAGGGCAATGGGTTCTATAACTGATTAAAATATTTTTGGCCACATCATAATTGGTATGTCGAATTTGATGTTCCTTTTGATGGCAAAGACGACCCTTCTTTCTTTGTCTCTCAGATCGTTCACAGCTTTGTGGAAAGTATCTGTGGCGCTGATGTTTGGGCCAAGGTATGGATAGTTTTTTGTGTGCTCTAGGGCAACAGTGTCTAGAAGAAAAAATCATTTGTATTTGTGCTCCAGGCAACTGGATCTCTGTCTCTCTCTCTCTCTCTCTCTCTCTCTCTCTCTCTGCATGCTGGGAGTGATTGGTGCATGCTGGGAATTGTTTGAGTGAAGGAGTGCGTGTGTTGTGGAGAGTTAGATATTCACAACTTTCTTTCGGTTTGCTATTTCTTGGTTTTCTTCTGTGCATGATTAAGGTTATTATTTTTACTTTTTTTGTTGTGGTAGAATTAAGTTTTTTGTTTTTCGTATCGAAATTACCCTGATTTTGGCGGGGATGGCAGCCCGAATGGGGATGCCGTCCCTGTCACTTCGGCACGGCTTTAGGTGTGTTACTGAAGCTACTGTCACGGTGGAGGAGTTTCTGGTCGCCGTAGGAGAGAAGGTAGGCTATGAGAATATTGCTTATGCATCCCGGATGAATAAAGCTCTTAAAGAAGAATGTCTGGTTGATCGGATGGTTGAGCATGGTGTAATTCTCAAGTTACGCCGCTTTTTTCTCCTCAAGGGTAACTCAAATGTACCACCTCCTGAGCTGTTGGAGCGCGAGTTATTGCGCTTTGGGAAGTTCGCCAGTTCAATTAAGGTTGTTCCGTTGGGTTGCAAACACCCGGCTGAAACAGGTAATGTCATTTCGGCGACTGGACTCACCGGAGCAGACTTTAGAGTTATCTCAAGTATGACAATAGATTGTATATGGCTTATGCTAGTACGGGTAGTCAACGGTGTTTTGAGTGTGGGGATGTTGGTCATAAGCGACATGCTTCTCCTCTCTCTCTCTCTCTCTCTCTCTCTCTCTCTCTCTACAGGAGACACATAGTGATGAGGAAAATGAGGTTGACTGGGGTATGTGGTGGGAGGGGCAGCATGTACTCAGTCATGGTACTAATTTCAGTGCTGGGGTGGCCATCTTGTTTTCCTCAGGCTTAGGGGTGACTGTGGTATCTACAACAGAGATTGTCAAGGGTCGGGTTTTATTGGTCAAGGTGGATGTTATGGGGTTTCTGTTTGTTTTTTTGAATGTTTATGCTCCGAATGAGGGTACAGAGCGTATTGCTATATTTGATCAAATAAAGGAAACCTTAAGACAGTGTGACCAAGAGGGGTGTATGGTTTTAGGGGGTGACTGGAACTGTACAGTGGATTTTACTGTTGATCGCACCGCTGAAGAACCTCACCTGCGGTCAGCCACTTGCCTGTCTGGCCTATTAACTGAGTTTGAGCTTTCTGATGTGTGGAGAGTAAGGAATGCAAAAGTTAGGCAGTACACATGGCTAAAAATGAATGAAGGTCGTGTCAGTGCAGCAAGGTTAGACAGGTTGTATGTATCTGATCACTACTGTAGTAGGGTTGGAAAGTGTGCCATTACTCCTGTGGGTTTCTCTGATCATCATATTGTTACTGTTGATATTCACTTGTCCTGTCCACGACGGTCATCGCCTTACTGGTATTTTAATGTTAAATTGTTACATGATGTCATGTTTTGTGACAGGTTTTTGTTGTTTTGGGAAAAATGGAGGGGTATAAAAGGGAATTTTGAGTCCTTGAGACAATGGTGGGAGGTTGGGAAGGCCCAAATACGAGTTTTTTGTCAACAGTATACTGCTCTGTCTCAAATTGAGGTTAAAGAGACTATCAAGGCCCTTGAACAGGACATCAAATCTACTGAATTGAAGCTGCTCACTCAGAACGACCCTGGACTAGTCATGAACTTACAGGACAAGAGACATGAACTGAGGTCGTTTCTGCATGAAAGAGTGAAGGGTGCCTTGATTAGGTCTCGTTTCGCTTCCCTCAAGGATATAGATGCTCCTAGCGCTTTTTTTTTCAACCTAGGACAGTCGAAATTTCAACGCAAACAGATGGTCTGCCTTCGTCTCCCTGATGGGAAGGTGACCACGAATGATATTGAAATGCGTCAACATGCCGTGGATTTTTACTCATCCCTTTATAAGGCGGAGGATTGTGACTCTTTATGTACTGAACAGTTGTTACACGGTCTTCCTCAATTGGGACCTGAGCAGAGAGTCGCATTGGACGCTGATATTACACTGCAAGAGCTGTCCACAGCAGTTATGCAGCTCTCAACAGGCCGAGCCCCTGGCATCGATGGTTTACCATCTGAGTTTTACAAGCACTTTTGGGGGTCTATTGGGGAGGATTTTTATGAAGTGGTGTGTGAATCTTTTCATGAGGGTTCTCTTCCTGTATCCTGTCAACGTGCGGTGCTTTCACTGTTGCCAAAAAAGGGGGATTTGGCTCTCATAAAAAATTGGAGACCTGTTGCCTTGCTGTGCGCAGAATACAAAATTGTTTCTAAATGTCTCTCAAACAGGTTGAAAGACTATCTGGGATTGTTGATCCACAAGGACCAGTCCTACTGTGTACCTGATCGCTCTATTGTTGACAACTTGTTTCTGATAAGAGATGTTTTAGACATTTGTAAACTGTCTGCTGTAAATGTGGGTTTACTTTCGTTGGATCAGGAGAAGGCTTTTGATCGTGTGGACCACCAGTACTTGTTTAAAACAATGAAAGCCTTTGGGTTTGGGGATGTTTTTCTGTCTTGGGTGAATTTACTGTATGCTGGAGCCTCGTGTATGGTGAAGGTTGGTGGTGGTTTGAGTTGCCCCATCCCTGTCGAAAGGGGCATCAGGCAGGGATGCCCAATTTCAGGGCAGTTATATAGTCTGGCGATTGAACCAATGCTTTGTTTTTTAAGAGCGAAGCTTACTGGTTTCTCTGTGCCAGGTGTAATGAAGGGTCCCACGATAGCACTGTCTGCGTATGCAGATGACGTGATCGTTTTTATTACAGGGGGTGAGGATGTTAAGGTTCTCTCAAACACTCTCTCTCTCTCTCTAAAGAGTATTTAAAACTCAACTCTCTCTCTCTCTCTCTCTCTCTCTCTCTCTCTCTCTCTCTCTCTCTCTCTCTCTCTCTCTCTCTCTCTCTCTCTCTCTCTCTCTCTCTCTCTCTCTCTCTCTCTCTCTCTCTCTCTCTCTCTCTCTCTCTCTCTCTCTCTCTCTCTCTCTCTCTCTCTCTCTCTCTCTCTCTCTCTCTCTCTCTCTCTCTCTCTCTCTCTCTCTCTCTCTCTCTCTCTCTCTCTCTCTCTCTCTCTCTGATTGTTTTCTTCCTGAATGTGGTCAGACTGAGCTGGACTGACAGGCGGCTCCAGACTTCCTCACACTCCTGATGATCACGCTGACCTTGACCCCAGGTGACCTATACTGTCCACCCAGCAGCCTCAAAGATAATGGCCCCTTAAGGGCCAAGAGGTGACTCCTGTAAAATACCCTGCTGTGTGTGTGTGTGTGTGTGTGTGTGTGTGTTTAGTTGTGCTATCCTTGTTGGGAAATTTTGCCGGTCTCCACAAGAAAAAATGCTATTTTAGGCTTAGGTGTTAGAGTTACAATTGGGCTAGGGTTACAATTAGGGTTAGGTTTAGGAGTCAGGGGTTTGGGGTTGAAGTTAGGTTAAGGGTTAGGGTTAGTTAAAATAGTATTTTGCATGTGTGCGTACGTGTGTGTGTGGGGGAGGTTTATAATGGTATGTTTGTGTGTTGATGTGTCTGTTTGTGTACTGGTGTGTGTGAGCCGACACACTCCATCTGTAGGCGTTATTCTCTGGTTCGTTCTGTCTCAGTTTGCCAACAGGCCTCTCTTCCCGGACAGCCACACTTTAATTCTCTAATCCACTGCGACATGAGGTGATAAAAACAGGGAAGGAAGCAGCTCCTTAATCGCTCACTAATGGTTATGACAAATACCTGTCTTTGACACCCGGCAGGGAGGGCAGGGGAGGGGAGCCTGGCTCCGACAAACACACACACTCATAATTACCCAGGTCATTAGCTAAAGCAGAGGACACGCCAACCGGGCTGCTCCCTTCCCTTTGTCTCCTGTCTACTGAGGTTCTGCCTCTAGCCTTCACAACACATTGACTTTTCTCTGCCTTGTCTCTGTCTGTGCTGCCTGGGCTCTGCTCTGCTACTGGGGGCCACACAAATCACTATTCTCGGTGTGTCATTCAGCAAGGGTAGAGAGGAGAGAGGCTTATTTAGAGAGGGCCGTTTGGCGGCCAGTCACTCTCTAGCCCTGGTAATTGTGATTTATATCCCAGCCTTTCAGAGCCCAGGTCCTTGCGCAGCATCGACAACTGACATATATTGTGTGTGCACAGAGTGACCCGTCCCGGCCACGGCGGCAGGCTGGCTCCACCTCTTTCATCTACAGCATGCCATCGTCAGAGGGCTCGCCAAGGTGCATGGTGAAGTGAGTCGTCTGAGGAGAAAAAAAATTCATCGGAGGCCAATTTGAACTTGAGCTGGAGGCATATTCCTCCGTAGAGAAACCAGGACAGCTGATGACCCCCCCGTTCCCTGTTCTCTGCTGTGAACTTGTCTTGTTTGTTTCGTCCTTGCTGTAGGAGGCTGGGATCCTCAGAGGGGGACACTTTTAGCTGTTCTGGTACTCTGTCTACCTTGTGTGTTATGATCTCTCAGACAGAGGCTAATGGCTGGGAAGTTGAGGACAGGAGGGCACATGAGGACAAATACAAACTTTGTTGTAAAGTATGGCTAACAGGTAAGCTATGGTAGGTAAAGTAAAGTCCAGTAAGGTCAACTACTGTAGGTACTTAAAGTGTGGTAGGGTAAGATAAACTACTGCAGGTAAGGTCATGTTAGGTAAGGTACAGTAATCTACTGTAGGTAAAATAAAGTACGGTAAAGTAAGCATTTGTTGGTTCTCTAGTTAAGGTTAGGTACGGTATGCTGCTCTAGGTAAGGTTAGGTACAGTAAGCTACTGTAGGTAAGGTAACTTAAGGTAAGCATAAGGCAATGTAAGATAAGGTAGGCTAACAAGGTATGGTAATGTAGGGCAAGCTGGGTTTAGTAGAGCTGTGTGGTCATAGTATCTTGGGCTAGATCACATTTTCTCCTTGCCTCTTACTGCACATTCATATAGAGAATATAGAAACTGAGGTATTCTTAAACCTAACTAGTATTACCCAACATGTGTCTGAAATAAACACCTTTCGGATTACATAGAATGCATCAACTCTCCATAAGAATGACAGTATCACTGACAGCCATAAGGACAACTGACACAGGTGGCAGGTGAGGGTAACACTGATTGATGGCCTCTGTTCCTTTTCAACTTCCTGTCTGCCTCACCACGACAACATTTGGAGGAACTCACTCCAAACTAAAGCACCCCTGCATGCATCAACAGCTTTAAAGGGGGAATAAAGGGACAAATAAAAGTGTGAAAATGTAGACTGACACGCATACCTCTTTGTAGATCTGATTGAATAGAAAATCAAAACAAGCCCCCGCCAAGACGGCGGCATAGCTCAGACAGACAGTAGTTTTGTAGATCACACGGAGGCGACTCAACAAGAGGAAAGCCAAACTCAGTTAAGTCCAAGGTCAGTGTATAGCTCTCTCTACATAAATCTGAGATCCCCCCACCCACCCCCCCCCAAAAAATATCTATCAAGTTAAGAAGTTGGCTGCGCCCTTGTTCTGACCCCTACAGACTCGGTGGAAAGATGGCTTCCTGTTAAAAGTTTTTCAGAGGGTACGGATGATTAACAAGGATATTTTCATTGGCCGCTTTCTCCTCGTCTTCCGTACTTAGAGGTGATAAGATCGGAATTATTTATTGTGCCTTCTCTCCGGGTCATTTGCTGTGTTAATTTCATGAGCTTGATGTTTCCTTTGTCTCTAGGTTGAGTGTTATTCTTCAGGAACCCCGGGGCAGGGGGAAGAAAGGGGATTTGTGTACTTAGCATACGCTTTCTTCAAATTAGTCACCCGTGCATAATTATTTATGTGGAGTTCTGGGCTGCAGTGGAACGACTAATTTCACTTGCACTCTGTGGAAATTAAATTACATTATTTTACCATCAAATCAGCTTCTGTTCGCTACACCTTCCTTGTTTGTTTGCGATAATGCATCGTTATATGTGACAGATCAGTTCTCCTATACACACCTTAGGGCGATGAACGGCTTTTCTTTAGTGCAGTCTTACACACAAAGGGATTTTTTTTGCTGAATTCATCATCTCTGTTTTTATTAAGAAATACACGTTTAACTGTATTTTTTTGGGGGGGGGGGACAGTCCGGAATTGCTAGTGTGCTGTCGACAAAGTATAGTGACCATTATAAATATCAATTGACAAAAATAAAGAAAACAGCTGTCTAAATTCCCCGTGTCTGTATGTTGGCCTCCTCCACATCCTCCACAGCCAAGTTCATTAAGTCATTGAACCCAATGGATTGAAGACCATCGACATGCTCTTATAACCATCAATCAAGTGGTGAGGGTCAGGACACCAGGACAGACCCATCAGCAGCAGCAGCAGCACTATCCCAGAACCAGCCAGTCACAGCACAGCGCCCGGAGGTGCCCCTCTTCATCAACACCCATAACAGCCCAGAGAGGACATAGATACGATGTGGGACCAGAATATAGTGTTAGTAACATTACAAGGAGATTTTTTTACCTAGATAAAGCTGTCTGTGTGAAAGAGAGATTCCCTATCAAGACTGCCATGGATTATTCATGTGTAATTACTGGAAGCTTTCAAACAGTTTTAAATCACCACTCCTCCCTTCTCCCCAACCCTCCCTCCCACCCTCCCTCCAAAAACACACTCACCATTAGTGCCTATAACAACTGCAACAGCAATTGTCATAGGGAGGTTTTAAGTGCAGGGCACGGTCGATATTGATAAATGTTGAAAATGCAGTAGGAAAGACAGAGAAAGTGAGGGAGAAAGAGACAGAGTGAGAGAAGGGCTCATAAATCTAAGCAGGGCACATAGAGGACAGCAGCTGTGGAGGCCTCAAACTCATCCCATCACCTCTGTTTCCCCCTTTCTTTCATTTCGGCTCACACTGGAAACATCCAGATCATCGCAGTACTTTTCAGGGACCCACTGGAGAAAGGCTCCATTTACACAAACTTCCGGCTGCCAGTGTCAGGGAGAGAAAGAGAAGGAGACAGTGAGAGAGAGAGAGAGAGAGAGAGAGAGAGAGAGAGAGAGAGAGAGAGAGAGAGAGAGAGAGAGAGAGAGAGAGAGAGAGAGAGAGAGAGAAAACACATATATTATAATAAGGAGAATAGAAAGAAAGGGGTAAATGTGAGAAAGAAAGAGAGAGAAATAAAGAAAGAGAGAAATATAGGAAAAAGCCTGTCCCATCAAGGTCACCCCCAGGTGAACACAGGGTCGTGTGGAGGTCATGTAGGCTCCAAGGCGAGTCAATAACGCCCCAGTCAGTCCCAGTCCAGCACAGACATGTGGGGGTCGCCCCTCTAACACATCAATTCACCAGGCATGGAGCCCGGTAATAAAAGATAGGGAGAGATTTAGCAAGTGAGAGAGAGACACAGAGGGAGAGAGAGAGAGAAGCGGGGGGAATGTACGGGGTGATTGTGAAACAGCTCGTCTTTCAACTACTAACTCCTTTTCATGTAAACGTCTCTGCCTGACACTTCTTACACGACCCATCCTCTCTCTCTCACACTCTCTCTCTCCCTCTCTCTCTCTCTCTCTTACTCCACTCCACTCACTGTCAACAGAAGAATAAAGAAGAGGGGGGAGGGATAGATGGAGAGAAAACAGGGAGAAATCAGACAGGTCGGGGTTGGCGAAAGGTCAGATGTGACAGGCTCGGAGGTTAAACTGCCGAGTTAAAATACTGTTCATTACCCTCCACAGCCCATTCCTAAATTCCCCTCTATTGTGTCACAGTCAGCGCCCAGCATCAATATTCCTCACCCTCAGATTTATTAGACATTGTTGAGCAGTAGAAAGGGGACCTCTCTGTACAATAGCAGCACTGATCTCATGGCTGGGACAATACGGCTGCCAAGGCAATTACAGACTTCCTTTTGAGTTATAAAGAGGCATATGTAGGATTTAGTGTACGAATATAGGCGTATACTGAATCTGACTGTGGATAGATAGACCAATTAATATCTGCATGTTGCAAATTAGAGCTATATACAGTATGTACAGTTACCACCCCAATAACAATGGGCAAAATGAAGCAAGAAAGATCCTCATGAAAACGTTTTGTTTATTCATTATTGTTCCTTACTGTAGGAACCTCAAGGCGCGTAATGAATAGACACACAGAGAGAACAAAGCAATGGAATCTACATAACATGAGTTAGAGTCATCTCCTGAAATGCACTGTTCATTATTCTCTATGGAGACCCGTGCTGTGACATCTGAGGCTAGCCAGGCCTGAACCGGACAAATTAAAAACACTAGTAATTAACGCTAGGCAAAACATGTTGTAAGTTTATTGCTTGATTTATTCCGGTTCCCGTTTATAAAGGGTATAGTGGGCTGGCGTCTTTGCGCCCCGCATACTTAAAATTCAGAATGAGTTTAAATGATTTATTAAATGAATCAACAAATAAATCACTGCACTCCTAATTTCCCTAACGATATTAGAAATGACTAACTGTACAAATTGTGCAAAATAGAAGCCACCATTAACCTGGTCCACCTTTCATTTGAGGAGTTCAAAATGTTCATCTGTTTTCATTTGTGCAAAAACAAAAACATGATTAAAAGATTTGACACTTGACATGGATTCCACAAATAAAACCCCTCGGCTTCCCTTGCTTAATAAAAGAGGGTCAGGAACCCAATGTTGCTGATAATATGTCAAACGTGCCGGGTGGAGCAGTCACTTCAAGTTACTTCCCAAAGTGGCCCTCTCGTTCCCTCTTAGTACAGTGATATGAATCATCCCAACAAATGGTTTCATTTGACAAATGTATATAATTTCCATCTTTTGGCCATGGCTCCCATTGGTGGGGAGGATGGGGGCAGGAGAATATAAATACAGGGACTTAAAAAATGACCATAATTTACCCAGATACTCCTCCGTTAACTGCCTCTGTGAGTGAACGTCTAGCACCTACTAAAATGTTGCAGGTACAGTATGTGCGCATATAGGTCATATATAATTCAAAACTAATCCCCACAGAGGGGTCCTATGGGAATCGTAAATTGTCTGTGTGTGATCCCTAATGTGGCACGACATACTGTAGGTGTGGTGCTATGCTATGCTATGCTATTGTGTGTGTGTGTGCGTGTGTGTCTGTTTGTGTACATGTGTGTGTACGTGTGTTTGTCTCAGGGTGTTTTGCCATGAAAAGATGGCAACAAACAGTACATAAAGCATGTTTGCATGCTGTCTCTGACTCAGCATGTGTTCCCGGTGAAAACGTCCCTGGCTCCCGGTAATGTGGAAACTCTCAACTCCCAGCATGGGCGTCTGTTTGCCGGCATTGTGTGTCAGAGATGAATGGACATGTCAGTTTATGTAAACCTTTTGATACGGAGAGTGATGTAACATTAATCTTTTCCCTAAAGGACGTTTGTGCCCGAAAAAAAATGGAGAAAACCGAACTCCCTTTGAGATTTTGTTGACAGGCGGAGAAGTTTTCATAAAGGTTCAGCCATCGCTCTTGTGGCTGGGCCTCTGAAAAGGCATTGATGGATGGGACGCAGACAACACAGTTAATCAACTTCAGCAGCATCGAAATATTAATGTCAGGTAATTGAGTGCAACAATAGAGAGCGTTATCATTTAAGGAAGCTCATTTACTCCACCCGACACCTCGACGTTGGAACACGCTCGGAGTAGCCTGCTTACACAGAACATGAACTCCGGCACATGAAGTGGAACTTGACACCGTTTTAACCACTGTGCAGAAAGGAAAACAAACAGATGATCATATCCAATCCACAGTTCAAAAGCAACTTAATAATTGTTCTCAAAAATATGACTTTTTTTTTTACATAGAGTAAGGCATTGTTGACAGAATTAAATGAATTCACCAATAGTAGTCCAATAGATATTGCTATCGGGTTGTAATTCACAGCTAGTACATTGTTTGCTGCATCAGGGGATGAACTGCTTCAGTTTCACCCAAAACGAAGCAATTGTTTTAATACGGTCATACCATGGAAGATTTAGCTTTTTGATTTAGAATTTTAGCACCCCTTTAGGTATCACAAAAATATATATTTAAAATGATTTGATAAAATATTGACTTTGGCCCATTCATAAATGGCAAAAAAAGTCATATCACCTCGACTAACCGGTGCCCCCGCACATTGACTCTGTGCCGGTACCTCCCTGTATATAGTCTCGCTATTGTTATTTTACTGCTGCTCTTTAATCACTTGTTGCTTATATTTCTTATTCTAATCCGTTAAACTGCGTTGTTGGTTAGGGGCTCGTAAGTAAGCATTTCACGGTAAAGTCTACACTTGTTGTATTCGGCGCATGTGACAAATAACATGTGATTTAGATTTGACTTGATTTGAAGAGTCTTTCCGATATCTAGGAGTTCTAAGAAAGCTCAGGAAATATGTGTTTTTTTTTATCCCTTATTTTTGTTGGCCCAAAACTACCTCCATTCTTGGATTCATTTGTATGGGTTACCTTCAGACAAGTCCCGTGACACTTGTGAGGGTCGTAGAGAAACATGGAGGACACCATCGTGAGAGTCTCCCCTTTCTTTATTTGGTCTTCACACTGCCAGATGGCAGATAGTGGGCTTGGTCATTCCCTGGATGTTATCACAGAGAACTTAGCGATGACGCTTGGTGCCTCCTTTTCCGAGTCCCTTGATAATAACAACCTTTATTGACGTTTTTTCACAGTTCACATTCATAGATAATCTACAGTAATTCAAATCAACTTTCACGTCAATACATCTGAGCTACATAACATTGCATTATAATTACATAAGATGATTCACATATGTATTAGTGTCCATGGAAGCTGAGTCCATCTTATTTCTGCTTTTAAGTTCCGTTTTGAGTTGTAAATAAAATAAATGGTGTAAAAAAAAATGATGTATGACCCCCGTTTCCACAATAGAGTCATATTAGTTTGTAGCCCAAACGTTTCGGACGCTACAGACATTTTCACGAGAAGGCCAATTTTTGAATCAGCACAAAATTGATTAAGCAATAAAAGCCCCATGTGTGGTCTTCTTAAATGAAACTTGTTTTTGACAGTATGTGGAGCACAATACCACGGAGGAGTTTAGAAGGGAGGAACTCTCTCAAACGTTTATTCCATAGGCTGTTGCAAGAACACATTTTTCACTGGCTGTCCACTGGTTGCAATAACAATGATTGATAGGCAGCTTACATTTCTTAAATTCAACCATTGTTCGGTTGAAATCCATCAAATGCATTTGGTGGCAATATAGCGGTCTCTGACTTGTGGTCAGGCAAACTTAAACGTGGGCCTTTTTTCCCAATGCAGATTTGAATGTCACTGAGAAAACAGTAAAAAGGTGTCAAATAATTTGTGAGCAAACATCCTTTCTGAATATAAACAGAATCTTAGAAGTAATTATCTGTAATCTCATTACAACATTTTAGCTGGTACACTTCCATATTTATGTTGTTGTAATTCGTTACATATAACGGATTACATGCAATCCGTTACTCTCCGACACTGTGTAGGTCTACTTATTTAGCAAGCTAGCTATATGACTTGATAGCTGCTGCAAGTAATTTAGCTAGCTAGAACCTAAAATGACACAAAGCCTTGTACTGTTGCTAGGATGTCATGGCATGTTATGGCCTAGAAGTGGGTGGGTCATTTAGTTTCCTACCAAGAAATGGGACTCACTAATTCGATTAAGCTAGTTCCTCATTTACTCCACTCGAACGACTGTTCACATATCTAGTTGTCAATCAAAATGTATTTGGCGCCGATCAAAAGAGCAGGCAGGTAAATCCCATTCATTTGTTGAAACGTGGGGTTATTATGGGACTGGAAACAGGCTGCAGCAGGCCGAACAGAGTGCTATTGCTTATCGTATTCACAGTGCAATTTTGACTGTCAACTACACAATGAAAAATGGATTTTATCTACCGGTACCTGTGCTACATTTTTAGCTCATCTCGGTAAGACCAACATTGTTGTTGTTGTTCTTGTTGTTGTGCATAGGCAATTAATGGAGAAATAGTCTACCTGTTGGTTGTTTGATCAATAAAAAGTTCCCGTAGGTAAGACTCCCCTGGTATTTGTGTACAGTAAGTTTATTTTCTGACTCTTGCTACTGCTTTCCACACAATGATCTAAACAAAGTTGTGCTGTTCTGCTGCCTGTAAACACAGTCCAGGAGTGCAACATCAATGTGAATGGCATAGGCCCGTATGACCTACAGTATTTGCATAAGATGCCTACTCTAGCTGTGATTGGTTATAGCGCACCGGTCTGTGCACAGTCCGGACCTGAACAAGACTGACACGTTTTTCCTCATTTTAATTTACTGCAGTGTCTGTTCATTTCCAAAACGCTCCGCCGCTTTCCCATTCATCTTGCTACAGAATTTTCACAAATACCCGACAATACATCATTTCAAAACAACATGACAATTAGCATATCTATGTGCCCGCTTGTCACAAAATGAAGACCAAAAAAATTGTCATACGCTTCCCAAGGGCGTATATGAACATATTTGACTAAGATTTTATGCTGCTAAATCTGTGCCAGTTACTCTTTAACGTCCTCTCAACTAGTCGACTACTGATTGCTTAGCAGACCAGACACCCAAGGTCAAATACAGTGTAGATTTTTTGTCGTTGCTGAATCATTTGGTCCCCAGCTGGCTGAAAAAAGGTATAGGGAACCTGCCATGACACTGGTAGCTTATCTAGTCACGTTTGGACTGCAGTTATGCTCTAGTTCAGTGTCTCTTAAGCTCTGGTCCGTGGTCCAGAATCTCATCCTGTGAGGATGCTGACCGCTCCCTGAGGTGTTCGGCTGCTAATTTAGCTCAAGCGCTAGTTTGAATGTTAGTGATCCAACCATAGCTTACTGGTACCCGAATAAAGAACAATAGGTCAGTCCCTGGCAACAAATTTAGGTGGAGGAGCACTCAACTAGTACAGTTTCAGAGAGTTTGGCTGCTTTGCACACAGGTATACAGAAATCCAATACAGTATATATTATATATTATATATACTGTATACTGTGAGGAGAGAAAAAATAAACCGATGTAGCCATCACATGAAACGTTAGGTACTCCATGCTCTGACAGAACGGGCAATCAAGTACCTCATATGTATATTTCAAAATATGACAGATCAGCACACCGCCCGCTAGAGATTGGAGATGAACATGCCATTCTATATCAAAGATCCATTAGATGAGAATCGACACTCCTGTAGATGAAAGGCATGAATACATAAACCGATCGCCGATAAGAGGACTAACGCCGCTGGAAATGTATTTTAAAAAGAGCGGCGTTTGAGGAGAGAAGACGGGGGGGGGATCCCGGAAGTGGTTGGAAATACAGTATGCATATCAAATGAGAGACATGAAGATTCCCCTTCCCATTGCACCCATCCATACATCCCTTCTCTCTCTCTCTCTCTCTCTCGCTCCCTCTCTCTCTCTCTCTTTCTTTCTCTCTGAAGGTGTTAGCTTCCCAGGTAAAAGAAAGTGCAGCCTAATTATTATGCCCTAATCATAATTATTCATAATCCATCGGTTCTATTAGCAGATTACTGGGAATAAAGTGTTGAGTGATGCGGGACTGAGAATGCCAGGTGAGACGATATTGGTCTCAGTCAAGCGTGCTTCGTTTCAAGATACCGGTGCCTGCAAAGTCAAAGGCAATGCGCACTGAAGGCAAAGAGTTAGAACGATGTCTTCCCTTTGCGATTCAGCTCCCAGTCTGTGATAGGAGACTTTCGTTTGCATGAGTAGCTACGTACAGAATATTCCCCGTCGTTAACTTTATCACTGCAGATTATAAAAAACATTTTTAAACGCTGGTTCCGTCGGTTTCAAGGCATTTCAGAATTACAACCCGGTCTGACGACAACCAAGTGTTATCAGTTATCATGAGAGGTTCTGGTCATCAAGGAGTAAACTTCTCATTTGGGGAAATACAGCACTGCATGGGACTGTGGACATCTCTCTCCGTGTCTCTCTGCGTGTCTCTTTCCGTGTCTCTCTGTCTCTCTCTCTTCGTGTCTCTCTCTCCGTGTCTCTCTCCTTCTCTCTCTGTCTCTCTCTCCTTCTCTCTCTGTCTCTCTCCGTGTCTCTCTCCGTGTCTCTCTCCGTGTCTCTCTCCGTGTCTCCCTCCTTCTCTCTCTGTCTCTCTTTCTCTCTCTCTTGCTCTCGCTCACTAATGTCCCCTCATTCTGTTTCCAGGACGTTGTTACTGGAAGACGTATGCAGGGCAATGCATTCGTCACACAGCTTCCCCCATTAGGAGCAGAGTGGTAAATGCTTCACCTTTTGATTTTGAGGAGGAGTACGGATTTGTCAGGGGAGATGGGAAGGTGCTTTATTGCTCCAAATTTCATCACAATTAAGGCTTATGGGGAAGGTGGCATAATCGTCGCCCTATAAATGTCTCTATGTAGATTACATGCTTCTTGCCTGGCTAAGCCGGGTAATTGATGAACTCCTATGCTGATGATTTTTATATTATTTGTCATTTGTTTATTAATTAAGATAACACTTATTTTGGGACCTCAACCAAGTAAACACGATTATGTGCTCTGCGGGGTGAGAGCGTGCACACTCCCAAAAGCAAGGCGGCGGGTGCCAGTGAATATCTAATAGTCTTTGGAGAACTTTAATTAATGCGCCATTAATGCTAAAAATAAACACAGTCACACTCGGTTTACACCCTGCGCATGAGAATTATTGAGAAGTTAAAAAAAACAACAACAAGAGAAATTATAATCAAGGGCACCATTTTTTTTGACACAGAAAGAGGATATTAGCAGACATTTAGTAGTTCTGGTAAAAAGAGACTACAGTGAAGCTCCACTGTTAAATGTCTCATGGGAAGCATATCCATTCGGAACCTCTTACTACTACTGCTAAACAATGATAACAGCAAAGACATAGCTACCCATGTATTGTTCTGATATCTTTGAAGTCAGCTGATAAATAACCGTCTCCGCCTTACAAACAACAACTAACTGCAGTACTAAAGAATCCGTAAGGCTGCTACGATCTATAATCCAAGGGGACGTAACAAACAGTCATCGCTCATGTCTGATGACAGTCCACAGTAAATTGTCAAAACTGTTGCGGAATTCAAGTGTCACCTGAAGTTGAAATCATCACGGAGGAACGTTTTTCTCCGACTCCTCCGCCAAGAGTTCCGTCTTCAGATGAAACGTGTTTGTGTGTTACTGAAGTTCACAACGCAGACGATGCTTTGGCAGAGGAGGAAAGGGGGAGTTCAATTGAGAAAAGGACCATGCTAAGATTTCAATAGAAAAGTGGAATAGATAAGGGGCCTTGCGATACAACAGGCTTGGATTTACATACATTAAGCTTAGATATCGCTCTAGGATATTTCATCGTTGTGATATGTGGGAGGCGGAGAGGTAAAACTGCAAATATGACCCCTGCTCTGCAGGTTCACTCTGAAAGAGCACACGCCTGTGAGGAAACTCAAAGAGCAGCAGAGGAAAGGTCGAGAGGAAGAGGACAGAAAGCCAGGGTAAGGAAGAGAAATGACACTAAAAGCCAATCAGGAACTGATTGATGCCTGGCTATATTTGAAGATCAGTGGCAGCCTTGCGGTGGCGTGGCCTGGAGGTCAGTGTGTGTTCGTGTGTGTTGGTAGTTGGGTGGTTGGAGCTACCCATTGCTGGCACAGCTGTTACGTCACACGGAAGCATGGAACCAGGCCGCTTCATCTGGTCACGGCAGACGCCGAAGCTTCCGCTTCCAACATTCCACACAGGGAGCAAGTGGCACTAACAAGAGTCATTACACTGGAAGGACATCACGGATCGTGCTGGGGTGCATGAGGTTGTGTGGAGGGGTGGAGCGCAGAGGGGTTTGGGGACAGCTGCCAGGACTGGCCATGTGATCCCTGCACTTTGTGGACTTAACTTTGGTCAGCCTCATCAAAGGCAGAGGATACACAGCAGTGACCAGCTAGTTTAAAATGTGGAGCCTCTCCACATACACCATACGATAGTTTTACTCCACCCTCTCGCTCGACTTGGCTTAGAATGTGTTCATGATCTACATTAAGCTACCCTTGCCAATGTCGTTTTTTCTTATGACATCCTTAGACTCCTCACTTGTTTGAATTGTGAAAAATGGACAGACATTTTTTTACAGTTCAAGTCAACGTCGAGTGAGAAAAAAGGGACAAAGAAACATGTGAGCGTAGATGAAGAGAAGTTTTCAAAAAGCACATGCACAACACCGCAGTGGCGCTACACTCTCTCCACCCCTCCTAAACACACAGGGTTTCAGTTAGAGGCTAAGAGCCTGGTATCACCATAGCACCACATATTGGCAGCATACAACCCAGCCTGCAGGCATGAACGCACACACACACACACACACACACACACACACACACACACACACACACACACACACACACACACACACACACACACACACACACACACACACACACACACACACACACACACACACACACACACACACGCAGTACACACAAGCTCCAGTGCTCTAGACCTCTTTGCAGCTCTCACTGAGGGAAGTGGGCTGGGGAAGTACTTTGATGTGGGAACACTGAGGTCAGAGTGAGCAGTCTGAGCAGCACTGAATTCCATCCCCCCCAATACAGTTCCTTTTGCTCCACCACTGGCTTCAGTTTGCGAGCCCATCTTCAAAACAAAATGAAAAATGAATCCAGTAGATAAATATATGAATATGGAAGAGTTGGGGAAATGGATAAATGCCGTGTTTAAGGCTGGAGTCACCGCATAGCCTTAAGAAGACTGCAGTCTGCACCGCATTTGAAGATTCCCCTCGTCCGTTTAGTGCTATTTTGTTCCAAGAACCAGGGGAAAAGGCGAAAGGTCTTTAACCAGCACATAAACTAATCTCAAATGTCATGTCTTATTAGACGCAAATGGAAGGAAACGTTTCGCTCACTCACCCAGCCGAGTCAATGAATTTGTCAAAATTGTATGATAATTCATTCAATTACTCCTTAGACATTTAAATGATGTGGGGTGGGTGGATGGGGGTGAGGAGGGTTTGGTCCGACTGAGGAGCGGCAGTGCAGGAGGGGTGGGTGGGGGATTGGGGAATAATCCTGCTCTTGATATTACACTGCCTCCAGAGGCTTTTTATGAGCTCCATATCTCAGTGTGAGGGCTGCTAAAACTTCTCTCCCCCGCTTACAATTCAGCAACCAGCCCGCCCCCTCTTTCTCCTCTCTCTCTCTCTCTCTCTCGCCTCCTATACTCTCTAACACACACGCTCAAACTCCAAACACAAACAATTACATGCACAGATATCCACACAAAATAACCACATCCAAGACAACCACAATCAAATTTCTAATTCTATGCTATATATATATGTACAAATTTACACCCACCCACACAAAAGCACTACACACTACTCTCCCCCCCCCTCGCTCTCTCTCTCTCTCTCTCTCTCTCTCTCTCTCTCTCTCTCTCTCTCACTTTCTCTCTCTCTCTCACAGACACACATCACATTCTCCACAGCTTTCCTGGGAGAAGGACAATAAAAAGGCCCTCCTCTCTTCTCGACCCCTGACCCTTGATCCCTGAAGGTCTCCTGCTGCTTGCAGTGGAGGGAGAGGGGGGGGGGGGGGGGGGGTCTGAGAAACACTTTTCTGTCCGAGCACTGTGGATCTCCATCATGGGTAAGCTCCCCCTCTAGTGTTCAGCCCTCTCCTCCTCCTGCAACTAAAGTCACAAGTCTATAAACTCTCGCGCGCGCCTGTGAATGGGAACATACAGTATGTCCACAGTCAGTCTGGTAACTTCACACTCCTACAAGATAGCACGTCTGCATAAGGTCTGCATCAGCAAGGGGTGATTCCTTTTTGTTCCTTCCCTGTGAAACCATTCCAGCTGAAGCATGTTCAGCCCTACGTGGCCGAAGGTTATTTTCTATTTTTTAATATTTTTTAAAAATACTCATTTACAATGTTGTTAAGACAATGTTTCAGTTTTGTGAAGCACAACAATATGACTGGCGTTGCATGAAACAAAATAAAAAGTGAACCTTAGTTCAGAAAGGAACTAATTCAAAAATTGAATTGCCTTCCAGCAGCTGTTATGACACTGCAGTGTGCATTCAAGTAGACGAGGCCTATTGTATTTGCCTGTTGTGTGACGTTGTCTGGTCGGCTCCATCTCCCACACAGGATTGGCTTAAACACAAGCGCGGGGACCGCCTAAGTTCGCTTAGCCTCGCCTGCGGGTATGCTAATTACCATCTCTCTCTCTCCAAATTAACCTGGGACTGTCTCTCCATCCAATGCTTACAGGAGATGGAGGCAGGGAAGGAGGGAAGAAAATAGAAACAAACCAGTAATCTTCTACTTTGCCTCCTTTAACGAGAGCCACTCGGGTTCTCATGTAGACAAGTCATTTTGCAGGAGCCACTGAATCCCCACTGGGCCCAGGGAGAGCACACATCGCAGGTCGCTCATTTCAAAGATATTTTGCAATCAGTTACACAATGGAGGCCCTCATTTTATGCTGCTACATCATAAAAGTGCTCCTTTTGTTACATTTCCATCCTTAAAAGGGTCTTAATCCTTCTCCTTTCAGCCCGGTCTATGGCAAATTCCACAGGGACATCCCATTCGCTGCGAGGGCTGGAGTGACCCACTCAGAAACCAGCATGCGAGGCTTTGAGCCTTTCTTCTGCTGCCACTCTCCTGAGAACATTAAATCGTACTTTTCATCCCCCTCACCATAGGGGGAAAACCCTTAATGATGACAGAGAAAGAGAAATTCCTCCACTCGGTCCTATGACACCATTCTGCTGTCAAGCAGGCGTCTCGGCGGACAGAGAATCAAACATGGCTTCCTGCAGGTGGAGTGGCCATGAAGGTCACGGCACAGCCCATAGAGGAGACAGGGAAGAGAGGGAGCGAGAGAGAGAGAGAGAGAGAGAGGGAGGAGGGAGGTAGACCTTCAGAGGACACACCACTCTCCCAGAGCAAATTAAGTCATCTGCGGAAGATGAAGAAGAAGAAGAAGAAGAAGAAGAAGGGGGAATGAAACGTGCAGCGTTCACTTGATCACGTTTCATTCATTTATTTACTTAACCACTGGGTTCTTACGTTTCGGAGCAAGACAATGCTTTCCCTCTCTGTTACCTAAGCAGCCCACTCCACATGGCGTGCCCCTGTCTGTAGGTTTGTGTCATGAGAGAGTAACAGTAATCTGTGCCTGCTCCTTGAGTGGAACTGTTTTGTTTTGGTTCCTATTTTCTGTCACGTTCTCAATAGCGTTTTTTTCCCCCTTCCTCCCTTTGTGAGGAGCTCTCTCGGGGGGGGTTGATTAATCAGTGTGAAACCCCTGCCGCTCAGACCCCCAGTCAGCCGGGCCAGCCCTCTCTACGCTGGACTCCTCAATGAGAACATTGTACTGATATAAAACACATGTCAATCAAGGGCCAAATATTCACCCCGCTCACCGTCCGTACAGCGTACGCGGTCTGTTCCTCCATTTTTAAAATGCTAGAACGAATTGAGGAGTACTCACAGCATATGTGTCTTCCCCCCCGAATGTTTATCTCTAGCACCCAATGATAAATGTCGGGCAAATGTAAACTATGCACTCCCACGTCCCAAAGCCACCTGCATTAAATTGCAATGAGCACCAAAAAGTGCTCTTAGCAAAAACGTGACGATAATTACGTCAGAAGGTTGACATATTTCAAATATTTCAAAATGTGACTTATTTTTATATATATATATTCAAATCCTTTTAAAAAACGAATAAACATATTTTCTCGCAATATTTTGCGAAGAGCAGTAACATTTAACGCTGACCATTGTACCTGTGGCTGCCTTCCCTGACACCCTGTTGAGTATCAGTATCTATAAGCCCAATCTCTGTGTCAGTGCTAAGCTCTTCCAACTGATTCTTTATGCAGGTCAGCCTACTGAGAGACGAATGCGCTGAGATTTGGGCCAGGTGAACAAGTCACTGATAGTTTCTGTCCAGAGATGTACAAAGACCTGAGAACTACTCCACTCCATAATCCTTTTCCCACAGGCCTTTCTCCCCTGTAATAGCTTTTCTGCCTGCCTGGGTTTGACCGTAAACAAAAGTCATAGAAAAGTGTACTTGCGTGAGCATGTGTGTGTGTGTGTGTGTGTGTGTGTGTGTGTGTGTGTGTGTGTGTGTGTGTGTGTATGTGTACTCATGTGCCTGCCAAAATGCTACAATCTAACCACCGTTGTGAGCATTGTCAGCTCTGGAAATCATAGCGATGTGCATGAAAAAAAACCCGCTGTATTTAGTAGTTTGAGGGCATGCAAATAAACGTGGTTAAACTGACTGAACCCTTATTCAAGAAAGAATAACGCCCATTCAACAAATCCAGAGTGCACTGTCAGGAAGAGCCCCTCCGAAACAATAATAGGAGGCAACACTGACACTAGAATTTGATTAAGGGCTAATGACCTATCAGTCACAGGGCTGGCGGTGTGTACAGATGCCCGGTGCCTGTGAAGCCTCATCGCTCAGAGTCACTGGCTTGGCGGCCATGTCACCCGCCACACCCACTCACTTAGCACAGCACCGTGCCAGCGATGACTGCAACACACGACGCGTCTCAGGGTAGGGAGAGAACGGGTGGCTTTGTTCTTCGGGGAAAGGGCAGGGAATGTGTGTTGTGTTGCCGCCTGCGAACAGGTTGGCAGCGTGTGTTTTTTTTAGTTCACACTGCTGTGCCGTATATGGGGCGATAGCATACCTTAGCGCAGCGTTGCCTGCTGCTAACCCCCCTTTACGTTGCCGCAGCCATTTTCTGGCAGAGGCTTCAGCAGCTTTCTCCCGGACACGTGACACTCATGACAAATTGGGTGTGGAAGTGAAGGTGATGGGCTGTGAAAGCAGCCCCCACCCCCTCACACCACCTCCAAAACGACCCCCCCCCCCCACACACACACACACACACACGCACACACACTCCCTCCTGCCCTCCAAAAGACTGAGGTCGGGGTGTAAACAGTTCGGCAAGGGAGATGACCTGGGTGTAAAACAGGTGCAACGTAGACAACAGGGAATGTAATTCAGGCGCTTTCCCCCTACACCCCTGTCTTTGACTCGTCACTGACTCATCCAACAGCCTCGTCCGTTCCAACAGAATCAGCCCTATCAGCCATCACATCCATTTAATAGTGTCATCCCTTTTCCTTTGGACTGTTCCCTCTGTTTATTTGTTCACATTTGGGTTCATGTGAAACATAATGCAGTGCTAGCTCTTCAACACATTGCCTATTTCATCCACCAACACTCCCCTCTAGCTGGTTTATTTCCCCACAATTTATTAAGCAATTAAAATCCTTACATGACGCACCTTTTACGGTGCAAAATCAAGTCATTTTAACCAGGGAGAAGGTATTATAGCGAATTGTATAGCAATTATCATAACATTACACTAATTCCCAGAGAAGTATTTAAATGATATGGTTGGTTGATTGCGTGATGAATTACGCAGGCATTTTCGAAGGAACACTCTGGGCTCATCCTATTGAGATCAGAAAGGGCTTTTCACAGCACAGTCAGGGGCAGACACGGACAGACAGACAGACAAACACGCACGCGCACACAGGCACTGGCATCCTCATTGTACCAGTCGTATTGTAAACCCTTGGCCCAATAAGACCCTCTATGTACCAGATACATTTGAGGCAGCAGGACAGATAAGAGCTGACGCAAAACACTGTGGTACTTCACTATAGACCCTGACACCAGGAAATATCCCTATGTTTTTGAATACAGCATGATAGAAATCAAGGAAGAATAAGAATATTAAAAGAATAATTTGACCAATTCATTTTGTGCTGACCCAGCCACACTCGGTTAGGACGTATATCAAAACCGATGGGAAACACTGGCATTGGTCGAGAGGCATGTTTCAACCGAAAGAGGAGTTCCTAGTGGAACATAATGTATGGTACTGTACGATCCTGAATGTACCTGGGCTGGCCACTATAATGCTGCCGGGGCAAAAGTCCATGGTTTCTCAAGTCTATTTAAAAAAGGAGCGTTGATCACAAACCAGGTAGGAATTTGGGACAGATAACTATTCGCTATTTCATTTCCCTATGTTCAATGAAAGTGTTGGTGCACGTTTTAAAAGTTAAAAAGGGCTCAAACGCCAGCCCCGTCCAGCTGCTTGGCTGTCTGACAGAGAGCGGAAAGAAAGGAGCTCACTGGAGCTGTGAAACGCTTCAATCTCCTGCCCTCTCTGCAGAACAGTCCAGCAGAGATTAAACGAATGCCTGAACATCCACTTTGACTTCCTTCATGGGTTGGTGTGTTAACACACATACAAAAGCACACAGGTACATGCACACACACACACACACACACACACACACACACAGACACACACACACACACACACACACACACACAAATCAGAGATTGGAGCAAGAGAGGGAAGGGTGGAGAGTAATCCGAAGTACATGCCTCATAACAAATAATCCTGTAACCAATTGATAGCGTATCTGCCCATCACGGTCTCGTTCCCTGGTTGTGCTCTTTGGCGACGTACTCCCCTCTACAGAGCCAGTACTGCCCTTCCCCTTCATCCTGACACAACAGCCAAGTGTGAGCGTGAGGCAACGTGTCATTGATTCAATTAAATTTATATTTTTGCGGAACACTGAAGGACAATGTGAGACGACGAGATCCAGAAAAGGCTCATCCTAAAATAAAAGGGCTATTTTTAAATATTGTAAGATGATTAAACATTGCTGAGCACACCAGAAAATAATCTGTTAAAATTAGTCCGTTTTTTTTTTTTTTTTTACAATTGGCTAGAACGAAAGAGAACAACAACAAAAAATCACACCAGTAACAGGGCCGTCGCCTTATCACGATTTCAATGCGTACTCATTGTGAAAAATTGAATTATTGTTAGATTGTAGAGGCGGCTGGTACGTTATGACTATAGCTATACACCAAGCTCCTAACTCCATTCTTCCTAAGACTGTGACTGTAATGAATAGTGAGCTGAAGGTTTTCATTATCAAAGTTGTATCAGGCAATTGACACGGCTTTACAATTAAGCATGCTGTTCTTTAAGAGAGGAAGAGAAAGCTAGGCCATACAATGCACAGTGGGCCATATATTCACTGACACCCCCCATCGGCTACGGAGCAGAGCTGGAGCTTTGATCCACAAATCTAATTGTTTAGAGAGGAGCTCCAACCCCTTTGATTGCTTAACCTAAGAAGTACAGATAAGTACTTTCAAAATAACCATACGTTGAATATGAGGCTTGAATACTTATTGGAAGAAATACTTGGCTTAAAATGTATTTCCCTAATATATATTGGAATTAGTGATGCATTGTGTTTATTGAAAAAGCACTATTACTTTAACCTCAGAATAAAGAAAAGTAAGGAGACTACATCATTTTAAAAGTTAAAAAATATATATAAAGACTTATTTATCTACCCATACACGCTCACAACATAAAACTGGAACTTGTTTACACCTATATTGCTCTAAGACAGTGAACGGCACAAAGCTATGGGCCTGTATGTTTGCTGCGGCCATTGTGCGAGTCATCAGTGAAGGGCTTTTTGTGCCATTGTACGCTGTGACAGGCTGAATGAGAGGGAGTGTTTGGCGGTGCAAGGATGTGTGGGGCACACCTGCTGGGCTGGTCTTCCCAGCTCCGCTCTGCTCCTCTATTAATGCGTGTAGCGCTGAGGGCTCTATTGTCATCAACGAGCTGTTGGTGGCTACATGTTTGAAGTGTCACAAGTGTCAGTCTTTATTAGGTTTAGAATGATATTCGAGATGAAGGGAAGAGAGAGTGGGAAAAATAGGCCCCGCTCGGCTCGCGTCCCATTGGAAAGGGATGGGCCGGGGGCTGCAAATTCAGAAAACTTGGCAAGGCTACCTGGGATTGGGACGTTCCACTGATTTAGGTGTTTGTGTTTGTCACGCTTCTCTAATACCCGACTTTGTGGCTGAATTGAGGCTCCATTTGTTAGCCATCACGGCCGATGGATGGACATAATTCCCCCTCCTGATTAAAATGTCTCATAACTCAGGCAGGACACAAGACGGATGGATTCATCTAGTGCTAGCTAACATTAGATGCATATGAATATGACTAGACAGGGCATGGGGCTGTTATGTCATCCTGTGACAGGGCCAAGAAGGCATTCTGTAAGGGTAGGATCTATTAGCTTCCTATTGTGTGAACATGACACTGTTTATTGAACCTGCTTACTTAGTGTCCAAAAACTGATACAGACAAAAGCATGTTCACAACCATTTTTGTTCTTCACCATAATAATAAGCATTCATAGGTCCTTTGTGTATGTGTGTGTGTGTGTGTGTGTGTGTGTGTGTGTGTGTGTGTGTGTGTGTGTGTGTGTGTGTGTGTGTGTGTGTGTGTGTGTGTGTGTGTGTGTGTGTGTGTGTGTGTGTGTGTGTGTGTGTGTGTGTGCGTGTGTGTGTGTACGTCCATGTGCATGCAAGGAAGAGAGGAGATTTGTTTGGGAACACAAATACTGAGGTTTTAGAAGCGCATATCGATTGACATCCGTTTCAAATGTTCATTGACAAATAAGAAAAGCAGGGGGCAGAAAATCCATAACTGCTCTCATCGCCATATGATTTTCTGCAGGCAATTTTGCAGGGGGCACAAAATGACCTTTGCCTATTTAATTCCTGCGCAATAAAGCAGCACAGAGATGATCACTGAGCCACATAATTACCTACTCATCAATACATGGATCTACGGGAGGAACGGCTTGTGAAGGGACAAAACAGATTACACACACATCCTCATGGCCATGGTGGCATATATTCCAATCTGGATCCAGAATCTATCTGAAATGCATGATGGGTAATAATGATGTGAGGGTGATGGGTGATCACCCCCCCCCCCCCCCCCTCCTCCCTGGCCTGTAGAGCTGGTTCCAGGGGCCCCATATGGTTCTCTCCGTCCGTGTCATTACCTTGCTGCTGCACTGAGAGAGAGAGAGAGAGAGAGAGAGAGAGAGAGAGAGAGAGAGAGAGAGAGAGAGAAAGAGAGAGAGAGAGAGAGTGAGAGATAATGAGAGCGACAGAGTGCGAGAGAAAATGAGAGAAAAGATAGAGAGCGAGAGGGAGAGAGCAGGGCTGCCCGAGACGACGCTACAACTGGAATTGGCCGGGGTCAACAGTGCCATAATTACTTTAAAATGTCAGCCTACAATAAAATACAACAGTTCATCTGGCAGAAAGCAAATTAGCTTTGACCATGGCGTAATTACCCTTTCCTTCAGAACCATTAGGAGAGATCAGATCTCCAGGTTCACTGTTTGAGGAAAGGCCATCAGAGTACACTCTACCTGACAAGGATGCACATTTGCCATTTTGCAGGGTAATTAATTGTCCTTATAATAGACATTTTTATATTTGACTCGGGAATGGAAATGTATAATAACCTGCCAGTTTTATCTGGAACGTTCAAGACTTGTCCCCTTCGCTATTCCTTTGCCTTTCTCTCTTTCTTTCCTTTCATATGACTTACACGTGGCAGGTTGTTTTACAAGGTGCCGTCCTCTGACAGAGAAATCCCTGGCCTAACCGTTACGTTATATGTTGAAGATGTATAAGACGTGATACCGATCGGCAAACATTTTACATTGAGTGGCCGTCGGAAATCATCCGGATTATCACTCCTGAAAAATCAACAAAACACCTCTGTCTGGGTTTCCCTAAGAAAAACCAGGCTGAATCATTAAATAGTGATAACTCTAACACTAATCGTGGGAGACTCCTTCAATTTGCACTCTGATAAAAACCCAGCCGATGTCTATTAGACTCATCAAATGGACATGAGCCTGGACACAATATGGGAGATAAAGTCATAATGGCCCTGAAGATATCTCTCTCCGTTGCTCTTGCTTAGAAAAAGCCAGATAGCCTGCAGTATTGTCCTACCGCCATTTTGTATCTCAATCCGGAGAGATGGAGAGATCTCTGTATACGGGCTAATTACATTCCCTCCACACTCCCCCTCAGTCAGAGTGCACAAAGGGAGTGAAAATGAATAAGGTGTGGAAAAACCTGTGTCCTTTGTTCCCATCATCTTCACGACTAATTAGAAATACTGCAATCTCCAATTAGCTAATGCGCTTCTGGTGACCTCACACACAATGGGCAGCGGTTAAGTGTGGGGATGATTAACATTTCAAAAAGTCCATCTCCTGCACCACTTTGTTTCAGGCCGTCACTGTTTGATAAGACATTTCTTGTTTTTTAAAAAGAAGAAGGAATCATTCGGCAAAGCACGGAGATCAGCAGGATCATGAAAACATAGCCAAGGTCAGCTTTAGTGAAACATGGTTGTGGCATTGCTAGGCGGAACCTATCCACGTCGAAAAGATAACTAGGCACAATTAGTGTGAACTTGACTTGAATGAAAGTTAGACCTCTCCACGGGAAACCAGATCACCGGGAAAGATGGGGATCTTTTTTTGAAAGACATGCTAACCGTTCTCCTATAAAACATCAATTGTAATAACAATGGTGTTTTATTACCATAGTTTGCAATAATACTCATTGTATGGCAATAGAAACCATATTAACTAGACTCAATTAATGTTAACATACTGTTTTACTGCAGGATGGCTGGCCTGGGCTGGCAAATCCTTCCTCTGCTTGTTGCGACACATTACTATATCAAAACTACAGTATATCTGTGTGAATATGTATCTCCCACTGCCAGTCTACTGTAAATGATACATTTTCATACTAGCGTCGTTGGATTTAAAACCCGTATGGGCGCGGTAAGGAGATTAAGACGTGACCTGCTTTTCCACAATACCTGGAAGCGTCAGTTACGCCGCTAAATGGCCGTTACGATCGATTTGCGTAAGCCCTGTGTGTTCAATAACACATAGGTAGTGCTTTTATTGTGGACGATTATTATTGTCAAATTCCAGCCCTGTTGTTTGCTCATTTTTGGCGCTTTGGCGATTAACGTCAGAGGCACTGAGAGGCAGGGGGAGGTGTTGGCTCCGCAGCCAAACTTTCTGAATGGGGATTAGGTGCGCTAGCTATGTGGACCGCGTTCCAACCAACGAACTGAGAGTGAGTGTATCCCAGGTATCCTTCTGCATCTCTGCTCAAGTGCATTGTAACCTTATAATATTACCACCGGGCTGACTATCAGCACCACTCCTCAGTTGGCAGTGGACGCCATGATTAGTCATATTGAATTATACATTCAGAGCATGTTCTCCCTCCCCACCAACACCACACACACACCCTTCTGTTTGTGTTTGGTAGCAGGGAGAGATGTGGATGTGCTTAAACAGGATTAGGGAGACGGTTCCGCTGTCACACAGACCTCCGGATTGTAATTCACATGCCTTCCTGACAGCTTGGCACAGATTTAAGTCACCTAACGTTTGCCTTGACATGAAATGCAGACCTGGGCACCAATGAGGTTATCGGGGGGGGGGGGAGATGCTCTGCGCTGCCGCGCCATGCGGAGGTGGAAACGCGTCTACTCGTATTGGGAGCAGGTGGTTAATGCGTGGGTACGCTGATGTGCTGAGGGGACAGGGGAAGCCACAGGGTACAAAACACCCAAACGTCCGCAGCGTGCCGCCCGATCCTCCACTCTTGCCGCAAATGTGACACCTATCTAACAGTCACAAGATTACGCGGCTCTTCATTAATTTTATCTCTCCCGACATAAACTTTTAATATGCACACCGGCAGTATATGGGACTTCCAGGGCAGTTTAAATGACTGCAACCTGTAATTACTGTTCCAGCACTTGATTAGAATAATCTGATTGCAATTATTCAGTGATTTTAAATACAAGCCCCGAGCTACAGAACAATATTTCAAGGACAGTGATTGGGAACTAAGGAACGTGTTTCGTTTTGGCTGTAAAATGATGTTTTAATCGGAGCCGACTGAGGAAGCCCTGCTAAGGAGCCTTTCGCCTCAATTAGGGCCCATTTAAGCAGTGAGGAGGAAGAGGTTTGTGCTGCTATGTGGAGTTAATCACGATGCCGACACTTACTGAGCCATCATGGATCACAGGGCTAACCCCCCATAACAAGTAAACAGTCAGAAACACCGCAGTACACAGGCACGCACGCACGCACGCACACACACACACACACACACACACACACACACACACACACACACACACACACACACACACACACACACACACACACACACACACACACACACACACACACACACACACACACACACACACACACACACACACGGATGGGCAGAGCTGTTGCCTCTCTCAGTTAATGGGGTGAAAAAACCCAAATAATCTCTCAAGCTTAAAAGGCCACGACTATAGATAAGGTTTATTGTTGCCATAATCACTGTAGTGTGGAGAGACACAAGCTCTGAATCAAACTCCAAACGGTTTTATTTCCGAACTGCCTATACCTGGCATACCAACGACCAAATATAAATTGTCAAAAAAAAGTGGGTAAATCATTACTTTGGCTTCACCAGTGACTCACTTTACTCTGAGAACTGTGTTAGGCTATTCATTTTTAAAAAGGTGGTGCAACTGGGGAAAAGTTAGAAGCACCGGCACTGATTCCATGGTCAAAGTGAAGGACGAATCCTGTGACTAATTCCTCTTTTCTAGGCCTCTCATTCAGAGGACTTTATTTCCTAATTATGATTCACCTGAGGATAGTCTTTGTGCCTCTGACTCGCAGGCTGACCCACTGTGGGTGATTAAAGACACAGTGCTGATTAGTAGCTCCTTCTAGAGACCCAACTACAGTATTCATGTAGGCATACCCACATGTTACTTGTCCGCCAGTGTGTGCGCACGCACGTGGGTGCCCATGCCCGTGGGTGTGCAGACACAGATGCACTTAGCACAAAGATCATTTTTTTAAGAAGGAGGTACGTTTTCAAGAATCCCCTAATTGAACTGTCACATGCTCGCCCTAGAATGAACAGAGCCCTAGAGTCCTCACTCTCCCGCCAAGTTCAAAGGGCTTGTGAAAAGTGTTTATTTCTCAAAGCATCTTTAAATCAGGGATATTGGTATTTGTTGGATCATAGGCCATGGATGTAATTGAAATACGATGTGTGATAACCACCTAATTGGCTGATAATGAGCCAATAACATCAATGGCTAATGACACTAGTCTAAGGCAGGATTTTCCAAACTCAGTCCTGCAGCCCTAGCACTACACAGCTGATTCAAATAATCAAAGCTTGAGGATGAGTTGGTTCTTTGAATCAGCTGTGTAGTCCTTGATAACAAACGTGCACCCAGGGGGGCTGGTTTAGGAAACCCTGGTCTAAAGCACTCAGGGCCACACTGTGGCATATCCAACACTGATACAGCAGGGCAAATCAAACAGACATCAGGTAGCCTCCTCTGTACACTGCAGCCTTGATAGCTTTCATTAGCCTGATGAAAGAAGGTGCTTGACTCCAAAGATGGCTGCCTTGTCCCATCTCAGGGGAAGGGACTGAACCCTGCAGTCACACACCCTATGGACTCTCAGCCTGCCCTGCTTTTAACGGTAATGTAAATAGTAAGGGAGGGAAAGATTGTAAAAAGTTATGCCCAATATTACCGGAGCTGTTTTTTTCTATCTGTCGCAGATTTGTGCACATGTCGAGGGCCGTTTTTTAACTGCTCACAGCCGCTACTTTGGAGGTTGATAACAAACAACAACGTTTAGCTGCCCATTCATGTTACCTAGCTAGCTAGCAAGCAACCTGGTAACTTGACCACTGACTAGGCTATGCTGAAATTTGGACAGCACAAGAAGAAATGAAAAGGAATAGGCTTGTCATCAGAGATGCTTCAAAGGTAGTCTGCATATACAAGAGCGGCATGTATATGATTGTGTCTGTAAGAGAGAGAATGGGTGTGAGAGCGGGAGTAAGTGAGAGAGAGAGTGTGTGGGAGGGAGGGAGGGAGGGATAATGAGCAGGCCTATGTGTGTTAAGTTATCTGAACAGTACAGATGGTTACAGTGTGTTCATAACATTGTTGGACAAGTTTTAAAGCTCTTTGTTCTTTGTATCCATAGTGCCAGTTCTTTTGTCCTATAGTCACACTCATTTAGAATGCCTGAAGCTTTAAACAGTACTTAAAGTTGTGTGTGTGTG
Organism: Oncorhynchus clarkii lewisi; assembly: GCF_045791955.1. Lineage (NCBI taxonomy): Eukaryota > Metazoa > Chordata > Actinopteri > Salmoniformes > Salmonidae > Oncorhynchus > Oncorhynchus clarkii. The sequence goes on along the minus strand of NC_092176.1, from coordinate 3,092,362 downwards.
TGTGTGTGTGTGTGTGTGTGTGTGTGTGTGTGTGTGTGTGTGTGTGTGTGTGTGTGTGTGTGTGTGTGTGTGTGTTTGTGTGTGTGTGTGTGAGAGAGACAGAGACAGAGTGTCCAAAATCCGTCTTGCTTACTACTTATTTAAACTGTATACTGTGCACTAATCGTACTACATACTATTTAGCACTGTTAAATAAAAAATATGCCGTATGCCACAGGTGTGTTCAAGACAACTGGGAATTCGGAAACAAAACAAGCTCAGACTGGGAGAAATCATCTGTCTGTGATCTTCAAGTCTGATAACAAGGAACTGAGTTTCTGATCAGTATGACTGTTTGAGACTATATTTCCTCGTCGGAGCACGTTTTTTCCCCCTAGTTCCTTTTTGTTGGAAAGGATCATCTGTAGCGCCACCCAGTAACCTTTCTTGTTGTTGGAAAGGCTCATCTGTAGCGCCACCCAGTAACCTTTCGTGTTGTTGTTTTGGGCTAACGTTGACTTTTTTTTTTTTTTTTTACCTTTATTTAACTAGCAAGTCAGTTAAGAACAAATTCTTATTTACAATGATGGCCTAGGAACAATGGGTTAACTGCCTTGTTCAGGGGCAGAACGACAGATGTTTAACCTGTCAGTTTGGGGATTCGATCTAGCAACATTTCGGTTAATGGCCCAATGCTCTAACCACTAGGCTACCTGTCGCCCCAAATGTTAGTTAAGTAGCTAGCATTTGGAACAACGTATTTGGAGTAAGTTTGAGCGTACCATAGGCTTACACATGTATCAACTGAAGAGTCACCTGAAGCTTGAGAGGAATGGGAGATGCAGTGCTGAGGCAAAGGGCTCGTAACGAGGATGACTGGCTACTACTCTGAACAGTGTGTGGTGAGCTTCCTGGCGCCATAGAAGTGGGTGCCATACATTGTGAAAAAGGAGTCCAGTGGCTACATGACTCAGGCTGGTTCCCAGAGTATCACTCTACGAGATGGTCACCAGACTCCATCTTCATCAACCATCTCCCTGACCACCTTCCTATGATCAAGCCATGAACTACCACTCTCCATCCTTGGAAGATGCATGCACTCAAAGACTTGGCCTCTATTGGTTGTAAATAATAATTGACTTTTTTTTGCACATTTTGGTACATTACAGCCTTAATCTAAAATGGATTCAATCGTTCTTTCCCCGCACATCAATCTACACGGAATACACCATAAGGACAAAGCGAAAACAGTTTTGGGATTTTAATTTTAGCAAATATATTACAAATAAAAAAGAGATACCTTATTTACATAAGTATTCAGACCCTTTGCTAAGAGACTCGAAATTGAGCTTCGGTGCAGCCTGTTTCCATTGATCACCCTTGAGATAATTCTACAACTTGAATGGAGTCCACTTGTGGTAAATTCAATTGATTGGACGTGATTTGGAAAGACACCCCTGTCTATATAAGGTCCCACAGTTGCAAGTGCATATCAGATGAAAACCAAGTCACCAGGTTGAAGGAATTGTCTGTAGAGCTCCGAGACAGGATTGTGTAGAGGCACAGATCTGGGGAAGGGCCTCCATCATTGCATCATTGTTTAAATGGAAGAAGTTTGGAACCACGAAGACTCACGAACAGGGAGGGGCCTAAGTGAATCTGTCCAATAGAAACACTAGTTATCTTTGGAGTAATGATAACACCCCTATGTGCAATGAAACTAGCTAGCTAGATAACTAGGCTAACGTTAAATATGAAGTTGTCGCTCAACAGCAAGTAACCATGTACAGTTGAAGTCGGAAGTTAACATACACTTAGGTTGTCATTAAAACTCGTTTTTCAACCACTCCACAAATTTCTTGTTGACAAACTATATTCTTGGCGAGTCGGTTAGGACGTCTACTTTGTGCATGACACTAGTAATTTTTCCAAGATTATTTCACTGTATCACATTCCAGTGGCATAGAAGTTTACATATAATAAGTTGACTGTGCCGTTAAACAGCGTGGAAAATTCCACAAAATTATGTCATGGCTTCAGAAGCTTCAAAATGTACATAATTTGAGTCAATTGGAGGTGTACCTGTGGATGTATTTCAAGGCCTACCTTCAAAGTCAATGACTCTTTGCTTGACACCATGGGAAAATCAAAAGAAATCAGCCAAGACTTCCGGAAAAAATTGTATCCCTGTTAAGCGGAGCGAAACAGGGGAACCCAAGAGCAGACTCAGATGAGGAAACAGGGAGGAATTAACCAAAATATTTATTGTTACACAGAGAGATATGGAGTGCAGGTCCGGGGAAGCTCGGATGAGTTGCAGAAAAAAACAGATGTGGAGACTGAGGTTGGAGTTAGCTGAGTAGAACAGGGTAAACAGGTCCTG
>NC_092176.1:3080000-3085000 GCF_045791955.1 Oncorhynchus clarkii lewisi | reverse complement strand
TTGGTATCGGCGGTTTTTTGGTCCTCCAATATTCGGTATCGGTATCGGCGTTGAAAAATCATAATCCGTCAACCTCTAGTAGGGACCAATCTGAATTTGTCCAATATAAACTCTATTTTGTCCAATTATTGTCATTTTATGGTTTGCTACGGTGTGCACTAACGAATACACTCCATGAGGAAGGCTGTTGTGGAAGGTTCCACTCACTGAGTCCACTCATTGGCTCTCTTAAGAGCACAACAACAGGTGGGTGTGAGGTGCAACCAGGCACCAGAACCACAAGGCACTTCTACGTGGCATCTATCATATCGTTAGGCAATTTTACAGACTGACATGAAAACAGAGCTAATGATTTCAGCTCAATGGAGTCACGCGAATGAGAACGTCCGGGTGAACGCTGTCGTCATGCGGGCTCCACTCCCCTGGGTGCACGTTGTGCAGGCATACTTATGTTATCAGAAGAGAGGAGAATCGTTTGGGCTTTCATTAGAGACCTGTCTGTCACAGTAGGGTGTTTGTCCACTGACGGGGGAGTTATGTAAGGCTGCTGCTATTCACCTGGCACACTGGCGTCTGTCATTGGTGTGTGGCTGTTAGCTGGGGCATTAGCGATACAGTATGTCTGAGGAGGTAGCATTCGTTTGAGAAGCGTAAGTATATGACATAAAACCTCTGAAATATCACTTGCTTTCAAAGAAGCATTCATTTAAAATGTCCTATTATCCTTTTCTAATTTAGGGGGCGGCAGGGTAGCCTAGTGGTTAGAGCGTTGGGCTAGTAACCAAAAGGTTGCAATGACGGTAGATGATGGTGCTGGAGTCTGCTGATGATTTTGTAGAGGGCAAGCCAGGGAACCAGCCTGACTCTTGTAGCCACTGGGGTGATGCCTCAGCAGCTCTGGGCGCCAAGAAGCTCACCACACAAACTTCAGGATAGTAGCCAGTCGTCCTCACTACGAAAACGAGAAGCCTCAGCACTGCTGTATTCCTCTGGCTCCCATTCCTCTCACACTTCAGGCCACTCCTCAAATGATGTTCTCAAAAGATTGGGAATTGGCAGCCAGGTGAAACAAAAAAAATTGTACTGTGTCCAGATGCATTTTTCAAACAAAAACATTAGCCTTATGCATATGCATCTATGCGTCTTTGTATACTTGCCAAAGATGCTTTCATTTTACATGTTTGGTTAACAAAGGAGGAGAGAATGAAGAAAGAAAGGGAGAGATAGGTGAAAGGAGTCAGCATCAGTGAACGAAGAGTACCCTGCTTTGAAAGGGAGGAGGAGAAAAAAGAGGAGAGAAGAAAATGGGGCCTTGGAATCAAAGCCAGTCACTTCAAGGGCCTGAACTTGGCCATTGAATTCCTTGGAAGAGCTTCTTATCCACGCAGGGAGGAGAAAGAGGGCTGGTATAAAAAAAAATGTGAGCGATGGAGAGAGAGAAACTGAGAGAGAAAGAAAGAGAGAAAGTGGAGACAGGGTTTAGTGAGAGAGAGAAAGCGAGGGGGAAAAAAATAACCACCAAGGCAGTGGATCACAAAACTGGCACTTTCTTTCTTTGCGGGCGGAGTTTTTCAGCTATGACACTCAACTGACCTGTTTCCAAATAATCAACAGAAAAAAGATTAACTCCCTTAACAAGAGCAGTTTTCACAGTCTAGCACACAAAGAGAGGGATCGGGTAAAAGATGAGAGGGTTGGCCGCATTGTGCTGGCCCACTTAAATCTTATTTCCAATTCACTAAATGTGTTATTTGACTTGGCAAGTGAGCTGGTATGTCTAGTAGAGCAACGGGGAGTCTGGTCCGACCGATGCCAAGTTTGCAGCAGCCCCACTGAACAGCTTCAGCCTTGGCTAGTGACCTTACGCTAAGTGGGTGGTTTGGCCCGCCGGAAGAAAAAAAACATACAAAATTGTGAATAGCATTAACCTCCGCTTCAAGTTCAAGCCTTGATTTCAAATCTCCTTCTGTGCACTTCTCCAACATTAAGGGGAAAATGATAAGCAGGCAGCGAGGAAGATAACCGTTTAATAGATGAAATCAGAAAAAAATGTGTTGGGTAAAAACAGAGAGAGCGGGTGGTGACTCCCCCGACTCTATGTAGGTCCATGCTACAGTAGTTAGTGCTGGCAGTTAGGCAACTTTTTTGTCAGCATAATGTGACTAGCAGGAATGGAAAATATCTCTCTGTTTGCTTTTTGAATGGTGGAAAATGAACACTATGAGAAAAAGCCTGTAGTATGCTGTGAAATCAAAAGAATGCAACGTTATTAGGAACGTGGAAAAATCTAATAAAAGGTCTCAGTGATTGACCTAAAACAGCAAACCGATTATTCCACTTTTCTGAAACAATAAATCAGTGCTTATTAGGGGAACTTATCAAGTCACATGAGGCCTAGAATGCAAGCGCAATAGTACATTCCATAGGAGCAGCTCCAAAAAAGAATGCTAATCGTACTTTTAATGGCTGGGTCAAAAACTAGACCCACATACTTTTTATACACACGGAAATAAACAATGTGCTAAATATAATATATGCAGCATATATTATAGGGTCCAAAATGATTGACATCCTTGATAAAGATTATCATTGATGAATAATACAAATACTGAAGTTATATTGTATGCCACATTGTTGGTGGAAATTATGTTATTTTATACTAATACAATTGCTTAGAGAAATAGTCTTTGTTTAGCAAGTAATATATATATTTTTCTCTCAAAAACATAGGGGTCAAAATGATTGGCGCACCAATTTCCAGATCCTTGATATCCTTCGTCAACACATGGACTGCCCTCTTCAATTCAAACCGCATGTTTTCAATGGGGTTCAAGTTCGAAGACTGAGATGGCCATTGATTTGTTTTGGGGTTTATTAACCATTTCTTTGTGGAATTTGATGTGAGTTTGGGGTTATTGTCTTGCTGGCACCAGGTTTTGTAGCTAAAATGTCCTGGTACTGGGTAAAGTTCATTATGCCACTGACCTTTAACAAGGGCCCCAGGACCAGTGGAAGATAAATAGGCCCCATAACATCAAATATACACCACCATATTTTACAGTAGGTATTGGGTTCTTTTCTGCTTATGCAGCATTATTTCGATCCCAAACCCACCACAAGTGTGTGTGGCCAAATGATGCAGAAGCCGAAAAGAACCAATAACAATGTCAGATTCTACTGTGTATATACAGTATATACAGTGCATTCGGGAAGTATTCAGACCCCTTGACATTTTCCAAATGTTATTACGTGACAGTACTATTCAACAAAAAAAATCCCTCATCAATCTACACACAACACACCATAATGACAAAGCAAAAACAGGTTTTTAGACATTTATGAAGTTTCTCCCATTCTTCTGCACAGATCCTCTCAAGCTACATCAGGTTGGATGGGGAGCGTCGCTGCACAGCTATTTTCAGGTCTCTCCAGAGATGTTCGATCGGGTTCAATCTTGGTTTCATCAGACCAGAGAATCTTATTTTTGGCTAATTCCAAGCGGGCTGTTTACAGAGGATTGGCTTCCGTCTGGCCACTCTACCATAAAGGCCTGATTGATGGAGTGCTGCAGAGATGGTTGTCCTTCTGGAAGGTTCTCCCATCTCCACAGAGGAACTCTGGAGCTCTGTCAGAGTGACCATCGGGTTTTTGGTCCCCTCACTGACCAAGGCCCTTCTCCCCCAATTGCTTTTCAATGATGACCTAGGAACAGTGGGTTAACTGCTTTGTTCAGGGGCAGAACAACAGATTTTTACCAGCTCGAGGATTTGATCTTGCAACCTTTCGGTTACTAGTCCAACGCTCGAAACACTAGGCTACCTGCCGCCCAAGCTCTGGGCAGCCAGCTCTAGGAAGAGTATTGGTGGTTCCAAAATTTAGATTTTTGTTTCCAACTGCAGTGTCTTTCTGAGACGCGTAGGTTAACAGATGATCTCCGCTGGTGTGGTTCCCACTGTGAAGCATGGAGGAGGAGGTGTGATGGTGCTTTGCTGGTGACACTGTCGCTGATTTATTTAGAATTCAAGGCAGACTTAACCAGCATGGCTACCACAGCATGTGATATGCCATCCCATCTGGTTTGCGCTTAGTGGGACTATCATTTGTTTTTCAACAGGACAATGACCCAAAAACACACGTCCAGGCTGTGTAAGGGCTATTTGACCAAGGAGATTGATGGAGTGCTGCATCAGATTACCTGGCCTCCACAATCACCCAACCTCAACCCAATTGCGATGGTAAAGGATGAGTTGGACCGCAGAGTGAAGGAAAAGCAGCCAACAAGTGCTCAGCATATGTGGGAACTATTTCAAGACTGTTGGAAAAGCATTCCTCATGAAGCTGGTTGAGAGAATGCCAAGAGTGTGTTATTTCATAGTTTTGATGTATTCACTATTACTCTACAATGTAGAAAATAGTAAAAATAGAGAAAAACCCTTGAATGAGTAGGTGTGTCCAAACTTTTGTCTGGTACTGTATGTTAATCATGTTTTTTTTTTTTATACATTTGCAAAAATTTATACAAATCTGTTTTCGCTTTGTCATTGGGGTATTGTATGTAGATTGACGAGGAAAAAATAATGAGGAGAAAATGGATGCAATAATTTTAGAAGAAGGCTTTAATGTAACAAAATGTGGAAAAATGGAAGGGGTCTGAATACTTTCCGAATGCACTGCATGTATTTATATATGTATTTGGGACAGTTTCCAATCCTCTAAAACATGAATCACTAGTCTATGCCCTACATGTATGGTCTTTATGGTCTCCTATGAAGCACTATTTCACCTGAGCCCTAGGATAAATGGAAGAGAAGCATACATTATCTACATTACAGAGAATGGCATTGCATCTCCAGAATAGCCAAACATGACCCTTTTACAACATAAAACAAGACACAAATAAACTCTCCCTCAGTCACTCGTCTTCATTCCACACAGCTCGATTTGTAAGCAGGAAAGGGAAGTGTCAGTAGACTTACGGCACTGTCCTGTCCTCCATGTGA